>NW_009235476.1:1957-14904 GCF_000690835.1 Fulmarus glacialis
TCCCCTAAAAACACATTTGAAATGGAAAAATATACTGGATATAATTTCAGGGTTATTTTATAGACTTGCAAATGTTACAAATGTTCTTGGGGGAAAAAAACCCAAACTTTCAGGGCTGCAGGTCAGCCAGGTTGTATTTGCTGGGAGCAACTACCCAGACCGGCCCTTTTTCAAGGCCTTACATCTTAAGCAATTCTCTCCAAAGCCTCCTTTTACAGAGCAGAAAGATAAGTTAGGTCCCTCCTCAGCCATGCATTTGAACAGCTGCTTAACTTTGTACACAGTTGCGGCCACCAATTCAGATGTTTCACCAGTGCTACCCACATCCCTGCTCATTTTTTTTTCTGCTCAGAAGTTCCCAATTTCTCAACTTTTTTTTTTTGGCCTCCAACTCCTAGTTCAACCATCTTCTCTTAAAAAGATGGCACACACTGCACAGCGCATCTGCTGAATTTCAACAAGCTCCTGCAAAAGAAACCCTACGGAAAACACCAGGAGTTTTCATATAAAGTCTAACTGAACATCACAGGGGCATTATAAAAAAAGCACAGTAGTGCTTGAACCTTCCTTAGCCAAGTGCCTCCGAATTGAGGATCACGGTGGCATGGAGACTGAAGAGCTTTTCCAGCTGGCTCAGGCTCTCTGCTGCAGTGAGGATTGCTGGCTGCATGGAGACCTGGGCTGGCCGCTCCTTGCAGGACATGATCTCACCCAATGCCGCAGGTGAAACCCAGCTCTGTGCAAAGAACCCACACAAAGCCAGTGCCTCGGCAAGGTGGAGGAGGGCAGTGCATTACAGTGGTGCCAGACTGCACCACGGGGCATGAATTTCACTCACAGTAAGTTAAAAGGCCAAATCCAGAGACGAGGCTACGTGTACTTGCCAGTAGAAACTGGTGACAGATGAGGAATGGACAGAACACACCATGAGCATGTATTTATAAAGAGAAAAAAAAGGGGCGAATTGCCTTTGTTTTGCCATTACGAAGGAATGTTTTACCAGTTTTCTCCTTGTATCCTTCTACAGTTGCTCACCTTTGGCACAAGGAATTCTATGTATCACAAGATTTAATTAATAATAATACTTCATATCAACACTCAGCACTTACATAGCGCTTCTCATATTCAAAGTGCTTTACAAAAGTTTGTGAGTCCTCACAACACCCCTGTGAGGTAGGTAAGTATTATTATCCCCATTTTACAGATGGGGAAACTGAGGCAGAGAGGTAAAGTGACTTGCCCAAGGCTTTATAAGGAGTTGAAACTCATGACGGAGTGGCCCAATTCTGGTCTCCCTTATGGTGGTGTAACACAGATGAACTCCCACAGAGCTATATTGGTGTAAGCAAAGCAATCCAACCCAAGTTTCTCTGGCTCCCAATCCTCCGCTCCGATCAACTGACCATACCTGCTCCACCTAAACCAACGGTTCGCCTTCCGAAACGCTACAGAAAGTCCAGAGTGCAGCAGGAGCGAATCTGCAATCTTAAGGCAACATATACGTTAACAGCTCCATAGCTCTGCAGCAAGTTGGACTACACACAGACGTGCTTCTGCCATGCTGCAAGAATCTTAAGACAACTCAAGTGGTCTCCAGCTCTGCATATGTCAGCTTTGCGGCTGATTCTCTTCTCCCTCAGGTTAGAATAAATCCAGAGCAAAACAATGGGGCTGCACCAGCGTAGAACTAGTATGAGATCTGAACCAGACCTTTTACCTGCTGCTTTGTAGGCAAATGCCCCTACTAGTATCTTTTCATTTTGGACAGCTTCAGCATGGTTCATTTCACTCTCTCTCTCTCCGAGTTTGTATCTCTGCATATAAACAAACTTTCAACATTTCCAACTCATCAGCACCAGCATTTAAACAGCACCATACATCTTTCTAAGACTGATCAATATTTCCAGAAAAATGTCAATGCATGCAAATATCACATACAAAAACATCAAGAGTGCTGGGAGATGATACCAAGGATAGAGGTGATCACAAGACAGCACACATTTAGTTTTTATTAAAAATACCAAACAACTCACTCTTACTGTAACTATGCCACTTAGATGATCATTCTAACCTGCAGAAATACAGGTACTTTTCCTCCAACTATTTACCTACCTAGAAAGAAAGAGAAATAGCAAGCACACACATTTATACTTCCTCAAACTTGGCAGGCATGATTCATGTGAATGGGAAAGGAGGGTTGGGGAGGTGGGTGCGATTGTACACTGGGTTTAGGGCAGTGGAGTACGAAAGAAGTAGAAAATATCACATGCATCATTACCATCAGTAATCAATCTGATGAAAATAAACCCAAAAATTAGATGGATTCATGTATGACATCCACTGAAAATTTCAAACCCTAAGCATACTGAAGCTGGCAAACATTTTGTGCCACTTCACCTATGCCAGACACAGCATCAGCAAAGATGATCAAACAAACCTTGAAAAGAAAGCAAAAGGAAGAATAAACCAGCCTGGAGACAACAATCTTCCACAAACCACTTCCCTGCATTATTTTCAAACACATTTTACTCTTAAGCAGTTTCAGAAAGGAGTGGGGGAGAAAAGAGACCCACTACTATTTTTTTTAAACTGGCTCAGCACCAGCACCAGCTCAGAGAGAGGGAGAGAAAAATAATTCTTCAAACATGATCCTTGGTACTTGATTAAAACATTGCTAGCCAGCCGACGAAACCCTAAATTGCCAGAGGGTTCAAAGTGGAGTGGATACATGGTGCTGCTCACGGTCCTCTTCATTTGCTATGATATCTGCTCCGTGGGCCTCATCTGTATATCTCCAATCTAGAAGAGACCAACATAGGGTTTCACTGGAGCACTGAAGTCCATTTTAAATCCTGCACTGGGCGTTTCCCATGCTGCACATGAAGAAAGTCCCTGTGACTAGAAATGAGCCTGCTTAACTGAGATATTAGAAAGAAATAAAGGTGAATGTGACTGCACTGCCTTTAGCGGAAGGGATAAAAGCACAAACGTGCACAGAAAAGAGTGCAAGATGGCACTGATTACAAACTCTCATGGTTCAAGTCTTTAGTTTGGTCCTGCTCACGGAGGGTCAAGCAGAAGCACTGCTTGATCAGCCACGGGCAGGACTTTTTATCCTCTTAACAAGGCCAGCTATCACTACTGATCCAATGTCAAGACAGCCACATCTTGCTCCAAAGGAGCAGAGTTCACGCGAGGGGCTGCTAAACCTTCTCATGATCAAAGTTTGCTTTTGCCACAGGAACTTTTCTGTTGCATATACTAAACTTTGACACTGCTCCTGCCTCCTCCTGGCTCCAGATCAAAGCTGGTCACTTATTTCTTGTTTCACAGGATGGAAGTCCCTCTGGCAGCACGAGCACCTCACACCATCCTTGGGGAGGTGCACAGCACTTGGAAGATCAGGCCCAACACGTCATTTGGCAACTGGTAGGATCTGACCCTGCTGCAAGACTATCAGCAAATCTCAGATGGCATTATCCAAAAAAAGGGCAAAACATGCCCATATCCCTACCATTCCCCCTGCCTGTGCAGTCCTTCTCCAGGGTCAGAGCAGCCTTTGCTGGATCAGCAAGGATCCGATAAGGGAAGTGTAAACAAACGTGATCACTGCTAATCCCCAGCCCAGGCTCCGCTAAGCACACAGCTGGTACAGTGGCTGCAACACTGATGAGCAAATGTCAGGGCAGCAGCTACCCTCTCCGCCTTCAGCCACCCACCGCAGAGTCCTCCAACCCAACCACAGCCTACCTGTACATGAGGTGGGGCGCTGAGGACATATATGACAGCGTTAGCCATATCTTCAGCTTTGAGACACTGGAAAGACAGGAAAGAGATTCTTAGTCAAAGGGCACCTCAGGAAGTTAACCACAAGACCACTTCTTCCCTAACCATCAATAATGAGTTTCGACAGTGTCACTTGGGGCATGTCAAAACGATGCAAGCAAGCAGGAAAAAAATAATCCATTGAAAGTTTAACAAAGGACGTGTCTGGTGCTGATAATTCTCCATTTGCTGTGAATAATCTTACTACTGGCACAGTAATTCTGCCAGGTCAGGCATTGCCATCCTTATCAAAAATTACCAGAGAAGCACAAGAAAAATCCTCTGCTAGCCACCTGCAAGACAACATGCTCTCACATTTCTTCTTGTGCAGGCATGTTTGCTTATTGTATCTTCTCTTCAATAAAGAAGTCACAGCCTGCCAAATGTCAAAGCTGACTGATATTTATTTACAGGAACATCAAAATAAAAGGAAAAATATAGGGAGTCGGAAGCTGAACCTGAATGAAAATCTACATAGTGTGTAAATATCAGTGCAAAATCTGAGGTTTGAGTGCTGAGACTTTGGGGATGCTGGTTACATCCTGGAAAGCACTGGGCACTCTGCAGAACTAGCTCCTTGTGCTATTAGCCAGGAGAGAGACTGTTAAACTATAATCAGAGCCACTTCCCTCTGTTTCCATTTCTCCATCTCCTACCCGAATGCTCTCATAGGTTGCAGCAGCTCTCTCGGGGTCATTATCATGAAGTTTAAAAGCAAATCCCGTTTCCACCAGTCCTGGAGATATACACTGGAAAAAAGCAGAGCACATCCTAATAGGATTTGTAATTCCCCTTCAGTAAAAGAATAATAAAAAAAAAAAACAAACCAAAAAGGAGAGAAAACATTTTAGCACTGAAAAAGCCAAAAAACCCCAGCCCCTTTTCTATTATTTTCCTTCCCCACCCTTTTTCTAGGGGAATAGTTTAAGAGAGCAGGCTTTGTCTTAATGACTGTTGCGGCAGGTACCTCTGGGGAACCGCTGATGGGTACTTCCCTCTTCAGGCCCCAAAGGGACAGAGAAGCAGAGAAAATGGTGGAAAAGCTTGCAATACAAATTAACTTCTGCACACATCACTTCTGAGACGCAAGCTCTGCATGAGAGCAAACAGCCCAGCTGACTGCCTCCCTCTGCTGTCGTGAGCTCCCCTCGCTCCCGGACAAGCAACTGCCCACTTTGTGCACCCAAAAAGTGTATTCCCTGACACAGCTCATTGTTGCTGTGCCTTCTGCCCCCCAGTCTCTCCCTGCCTGGGCAAGAGAGGTGGCCAGGGACAGCTGGCCACAGGACTCGAACATTCCCAGTGTGCTGAGTGCTATTTTTGCATTTCCTTGCCTGTTTTCCAAAGGGAAAACCTCTGCCCCATAAAGCCTGCCAGCTCTCTACCACCCACAAAAGCAGGAGAGAGGAAGAGAGCCCGCAGTACTCACTGTAGCTCGTATATGAGTCTTTGCTTCTCTGAGTTCTTGCCTCAGCCCCTCCGTGAGGGCTGTAACTGCGTACTTGGTGGCACTGTAAAAATGCACCACCGACTGTGGCACAACGCTGTGGCCGTTCATGCTGAGGAGAGAGCAGAAAGGAAAGTGCTGGGAGGTGGGGAGGCAAGCAGAGTCCCGAGAAGGAACCAACAGGATATTTAAGCCACCGTAATGAACACAGAAAGAGACACTGACACGGTGGCTACGTGGGGAATTCCCCTCTCCTGCAGGGAATGCATACCACCAGAGGCTCCTCTCAACACAGCCGTTTTCTGGAGCTGATCAAGAAGTTTCAGTCTTCAATCTCGCACCATCACAAGTGGTTGGCATTATCTGCTCCCTCGTTTGGTCTTTCTTGCATTTAGACCAGCAGAGGTTAATCCTTTGCTCCCTGGTTTGGTCTTTCTTGCATTTAGACCAGCAGAGGTTAAAAAAAGTGCTTTGAAAACCAACCATCGCAATCCTTGGAAAACCCCTCCTTGGGCACCATCAGCCCACTCCAAGGTTACTCAAATGCTCTCTGCGAGGCGGGGAGGAGGAAGCCCACGTGGCTGATCCCATGTTTCCCCCTTGCGTACCTGTTAATGTTAATAATATGCCCATCATCGATGTTTCTCTCTTTCATGGACTGGTAGGCCTCTCGGGTGCAGATGCTCACAGCCATCACGTTGACCTGAGGGAAGAGAAAAGAAGAAGAAGAAACTAAGAGGAGCAGCCCTGCCTGGCACCTTTTGACTTGCCCCCCGCACGCCCAAAGCCACGATGCAGGTTACAGTCCCCGACCCACGGCAATTCCTGCAAACGCCAACGGAGGGAAATGCACGTACGCACACCGCACGCCTCGCCACACACCCCACATCACGCTGCGACCAAGCTGGGGGCTGCAGTAACAAGGGGTTTGGGCAGGGGAGGCACAGATATCCAGTTTTGTGAGACAGCCTTGGCCTCTGCCAGAAATAAATGGACTTAATTGTTTTACAGACAAGAGTGAGGGTAGAGTGCAAGGTAGGGGAGAACAAACCCACTTCCCCACAGTCAGCACTCTGTCCAGGAGACAAAGTTGTTTATTTTGTACGGCACTGAGCATACTGGAGTTTGGGCAGCTGATAGGACACTAACAGCAGGTAATTAGGTCAGCTAGTTAACGAGGAAATCCCCAGATATTGCTTGTCAGAGTGCCAGGCGCTCAGAGGCACTGCAAACCACACGGCCAGCAAAGAGCTTCCCATGCACACATGAAGCCAAAGATCACGTCATGCCATGGGGAGGGCCAGAGTGGGCAAGTAACCCTGCAGGTATGAAAGCCACCGATCTGTCACACTGTCCACTGACAATTTCCTCAGCCCTAACTGAATAAGCCAAGGAAGAAAGCAATTTATCCAGTCTTTTCGCACAGAATCCAGAGCTTTCCAGGCTCTTGCTCTTTGGACCAGCACTGCCCAGCACACCGTGGCTCGGTTAAACTCAGCCGTATCACCTCTGCAATGTGCCACTGTTAATGCACAGATGCCTTAGCATTTGCTGACGGTAAAACACCGAGTCAAAATTTCCAGAAAGACGGAGATATGGAAATTCTCCCAGCTGGAATACAAAGCACCCAGAGGTGTGTGCAAGACTGATGAGCAAGCCGTCTCAGCAGCAGTGCTAATTGCTCAAGTTTATAGAGGTTTAGATTTGGAAAAGTAGCTGAAAAGTAGAAAGCGTCTGCTGAAGCCCTCTAGAAAGGATGTAACCATTTCAAGGCAGGACACACTGGCAGGTCCTACCTAATGGCATGTCACTTTGCTAACTAAATGAGCAGACCAGACAGGTCTAAAAACACCGCTGTGAACTAAATATCCAGGAAGAACTAAATTTCTGATGAATCAGAAGTCAGGTGCAACTATAAATGGCAGGAGCAGCAGGAACAAGGCCATGTGGACAGCGGGCGAAGTATACACGTGAGGGCTGCCTACCATCGCTGTGAAACTTCTAAATAATGAGGCAGGCTAACGAGGACTTGCTAGCACAAAAGGACGTGCAAGAGAGGAACATTAGTTTGGAGACCAGAAAGTAAGAGGCAGAAAGGGATGGATTCGAGAGACGTAATTACTGAGCAGCACACAAAGGACAAGTGTGGTCAGCTGAAGGATCTTCCGGTCACTGCTTTTGTCTTGGTCATTATTTCTATTCATTACTAGAGGCCATGCTTATGAGTTTTTGTCTTGGCGATAGATAAATAGCATGTTTATCTGATCTTGGAGTACTCAGGCAACACAACAAGTAGAGTCATCACCCTCATCCAAGTGCACTTTGGTTGAGCACACAGTCACTGCCGGGTATCTCAGTCACCATACCTGGAACCACAGAGATAAATTCCCTGGCACCAGGTTGAAGATTTACCTTGGCTGTGCAAGGAAGAAAGTTAGCAGACATGTCAGCAGAAGTGGCACTGTACAACCACCTCAGCACTGGAGTGAAGCCCAGAGCAGGCAGGGCATCTGAAGGCTTTTGGATTTCACGGTAAGAAGGTCAAGGAAAGCGGATGTAACCCGCTCCAGTCTGATATACCAACCAAGTGAGGAGCCAGTCCTTTCAGATATGGATCTGGGCAACTGTTAGTAAACAACATCTTCGTGGCAAACAACATCTCTGCTTTCCTCCCTGCCCCAGGACGCCCTGAACCCAGCCGGCACCATGTCTTTGGCACAGTTGCTCCCCAGCTCCACTCCATCTCCGTAGGCCACTAGAGGGTAACATCAGCCTAAAGCCTGAGACCCGGCTCCAACGCTGTGACTCATGCTGAGCAACGCTTCCTTGCGTGGGTAGACTTACAACATTTTGACAACTACTTGCAAAGCAAGATACTAATCAACAGCCACATAGGAAAGTCCAGAGCCTGTACGATAAGACACCCCGGTACAACAGAACAACTGGCTGGAAGGCAGCTGAGCTGGGATTGCCTCGCTGCCTTTTTCCTATAGCACCCACAGGATTTTTGGGTGAAATCCCATTTCAAAACGTGGAACAGGCACTCAGGAACCTAAAAATGTGCCTGGAAAATGAGCAAGTCTTAGGGCTGTATCACTTCGAGAAACAATCTAAAGGCCATTTTTACAAATATCCATGGAAGACATTTTTCAGCCTTGTTTCCATTTTAAGAACAAAAGGTTCAAAGGTCCCTTAGCAGAGATGGCCAACACATCTGTGCTCTGCCTTTGCACAGCACGCCGCACAAGGCAGCTGGTCTGTGACTGCCGCGTGTGTGTGCTAATGCAATAGAAACAACGAAGGCACATTTTCTAGTAATTAATGAGTTCCAATTGCCAGGCTGGGAGAACATAAAAGATGCTGTTCCTGGAAGCACTGAGCACTTCCCAGAATCAGCCTTTTCTAAGGCATCAAAATGAGTATCCCAGCTCCTAAATACATATAAAAACGCAGGTTACAGAAAACATCTCTCTGCACAGATGGTATATAAAAGCAAGAAGAACAGAGCCTCACTGGTCAATGAATAATGCCAAGAAGAATCAAACCCATTTAGTGTCTAGAGGAGCAAGAGGATGCTGCAGTCCTTTGTGCCCCGAACAGTGCAAATGGAAAGTTCAGCTTGAATTCCTGGCTGTAAAGGTCAGTAGGTAAAACGTGAAGGAGCTGTTCAAATCCCAGAGCCTGGAGTTAGTGTGTACACAGCACCCAGCCCCGGCTACTCCCATGCGGATCAGGGACGGCTGGAGGACTTTGCTCCAGCCTCATGTCAAGCACAACCTCACAAACAAGTAGAGAGAAAAGGGGGGAAGCTGTGAACCAAAAGATGACAGGCTCAGAACCTGCCTGCGATAACACGCTCCCTCCCTGGCACACGCCGGATTTGCTGGCTGGCAGCGCTGGGCTCCCCGCGGCTGTAAAGCAACGGAGGGGCGATTCCCAACATGAGACTGCTGCAGCCCAGGGAGATGCAGCTCCCCCTTGGGAACAAATACCAGACAATGAGGAACTGGAACATTAAAAAAGAGAAGGAATAAGTAAACGATAACATGATTTCGACTGTTAGATGTATAGCAAGAAATTTTATGAAATTTTATGGTATACTGAGAGGGAAGCCTGGAAGGAGACAGAGCCTCAAAGCTCATAAAAAATGCATGGAAACAAAAATCGATTTACCAAAAAGAAAAAAATGCCTTTAATTTAAGGCCCTAATGCCTCCTAAATCGATAGATTGACGGCTGTTTAGAAACTTCTCCTGTCTTGCACCCCAGAAGTACACTGAAACTTTCCAACAGCATCTCTCAAACTGTGCTGCTCACTAACACCTTTCTCCAAGGGACCTTTGGAAGAAGCCTCCCTGCTCCCGCTCAGCTCTGCAAAGCCCAGTGGCCCGTGAAAGGCGCTGGCAACCTTCCCCCGTCCTGACCCCCCGAGAGCTTCAGAGCATGCAGGAAAAATGGGCCTGGCGAGGGTTTCCCTGGGGCTGGTGTGCCACAGCGGGGAGAGCTGTCACTGCAGATCCAAACCCCGCTGCCACGCCGGCGCCTGCACAGCCGCGGCACGCTTGGAGAGCCAGATTTCCAAGCAGGGAGGTCACAGCCACAAAACTGGGGACACACAGCAAAAGGAAAAACCCCGAGCTATTTCTACCGCTTACCAACAGGCTAAAAAGCAAAACCCAGGCTTGTCAGGCTGCCTAGGCTGAGGTGGGTGAAGCATTCGGGTCTGGAGGGTCCCAGGGCTTCCCCTTCACATTAAAGGTGCAAGTGTTATTCAGACAATTACACACAAGCCAAGAGCAAACCCACCAGCTGCTGGGAAGCTGGTGAGAGGAGATAAAAATCTGCCAGCATATGAAGAAAGCTTGGGTGTCTCAGTCTGTTCCCAGTGCTACAACAGCATTTTTGCCAAGCAAATGAGAGTAGATACAGCCGTACAGATCACCTCTGGGAATAAAATATTCCCCCAGCCTGGTTTCCTAACACTGCCCTTGCGCAGCCACCACCCTGCCTCTCCTCCCACCCCATCCGTCACCCCGAAGCAGCTCCGAAGGGTGCACACAGCAGCACCCACAAGGAGGGGGACCCCACAGGCTCCCAAACCCCATGTCAGGCCACTGTATATACCAACACGGGAGTGTCTCATACAGGACAATCCCTGTTCCAAAATCTTCCTCCCTAAAAGTGGTGGAAGGTGAGACAAAGGGAGCACTCCCCCCTGAGCAGCCAGGGAAGGGAGCAGGGAGAGGGGAAGGGCCTTCAGCAGGCAAAAGCCACGTGTGTCCCCCAGCCTGCCCACCTTACAAAGAACAAAAGGTCAGAAGAACAGAGAGAAGCGAGTGTGAGGGACTCGCAGCATCCACAGAGACATCCACACAAGACGCGAAGACAGCGACCAGGACAAGGAGTTTACAAGGCGCAGGCGACCCGCGGGGCCAGGCTTGCAGCGAGACAGTGCTGGGAAATGCCCTGCTTTACACCAGCTCAGCCTCAGCTACACTTCACTTAATTTTCTTTAAAGACTCCATGGCAACCAGGGACGGGGAGATGTGGCTGTGCAGTGACCCAGGCCGGGCAACCCACAAAAGCCTGGCTGGGCAGACAAAGCTGAGCTGAGCTTGCTTTGGCTGCAGTCACAGCAGCCAGCAGACCAGCCAAAATCCTAACAAGAACTTAATTAGCCAGGATATGGCAGCTCTTGCCCTGGCAGCAGGAGTCTGAGGCCTCGATGTGCCTCTCTGTTTTGCTTTACGCAGCCCCTGAATCTGCTGCTGGATGAACAGCCACCGGCTGCCGCAGGAGCCGACAGATCCTGGCTCACTCCGCTGTCAGATGTAGTACAGCTTCGAGCAGCTTTTCAAATAGACATGTCTTTTCCTTTACTAGGACAAGCCCTTACAGCTGCTGGAGGTGCTGCAAGGTTTACTCAAAGCCATGAGTTTACTCTTGTTCCTATGAGGATTTAGCTTTCATGCACAAAAGTAGGTAGTATAGGAGGGGAAAATCACCTTTGTGAAAAGCTCTTGTTTCAGCATCTCACCGGCCAGAGCTGCAGGAAGGCCAGTACGAAAGGGCCATTGCAAAGGCACACAAACTGGCCTGGCGTCCCGCAGCCATGGCTGCCACTGCTATCTGCAGAAAAGGGCCATCGCATAATGACAAAAGATGGTGAAGTCCCAAAAAGATGCACAGCAGCACCTCAGGACAGCAACACCTAGGAAGAAGCGCTGCTAGTAAATGGCATGGGCCATTTGCACAAACTCCGCGTTCGGCATGTGAAATTGCGTCGTTCACATCCAGCTGTAACCAGATTATGGGCAGAAAATTAAGCTATAAAGACAAAAAGCATTACAGCTTTTTAAACCAAAAAGAATCTGCCCATTTTACAACCCACTGCTACAACTAACAGGATTAGCTACAAAAGCCAGTGCTTGGCATTCAATTTCCTATTTTATTGAAGAAAAAAAAAGTGAGGCTCATCACCCTTTAGAAAGCCATTGAGCTAAAGGAGAAAATGCTACTGAAGGTATTGAGTGTTTTCATACTCCAAGGTGAAGGCATGTGACTCAGCAGTGCATGATGTGTTTCTACTTCCCAATCAGCAAACCCGGGCCGTGTCAGAGCAGATGGGAAGCAGGTCCTCAGCTCTCCACACGTGAAATAAGTAGATGGGGACAATGCTGCTGGTGGCCAGAAGAAATAAAAACCTAGCACAGTTCCTGCTCTCCCGGTGGCACTACTCACGTCTATCATCGTCCGCCAGCCTTCCGTCTTCCCCGAGAGCAGGGGCTCCGGGCGAGCCAGCCCCGCGTTGTTGATGCAGACATCAACTCCTTGATGAAGGGTCTTGATGGCGGAGAACATCGACAGGATCTCCTCTTCGTTGGAAAGATCGCACTTATACGGGATGAGGGTCCCTGGATAGCCGGCACTCTGGCATTCAGCTGCCAATTTCTAGGGAAGAGAAAGCAAGGAAGAAAACAGCCATCAGCCTCCTCTCCTTGTGGAGCAGCTTATCCAGCCATTTGCTTAAAAACACACCCCAGGGCTAACAAAACATGGCAGCTTCCCGGCGAGCCCGTCTTAAGAGCAGGCGCTAGGGAAGAATCATTGTAAATGCTAATGAAGAAAAAAGAAATATCGATATACATGAGAGTCTGAGCCCTTCAGCCTTTAAGTTATTAAACTTGAGGACACACTCTGTGCTCGTCCATCACCCCAGGCAATACAGGTCGAGGTGAGCAGGTGCTGGCAAAAAACAAATAAATACTGCTGCGGCAGCAGGCTGCAAGTCTGCCACGCTGCCGCGCGGGGAATGGCTGCAGCAATCGCATGCCTGACAATTCCTCATTAGCCATTACCAACAATTATTCCGAGCATCCAGATCTTTTATAAGACTAGATGATATAAAGCAAATGAAAGGCCAAGAGCTGCTGCCGGCCACCTGTGTTAATGATGCGGCAGCCACCGCACCAAATCCTCTGGAGGATGCCCTTTACCCCCTGATGCTAATGAGAAGCAGCATCTCATCTCTGATGTGTCGCATTAGCGACAGTGACAGCTTCCAGCGCGAGGCGAGAGCCATGTGATGTCTGGTTTCTGCGGAGAGATGGACTCTGGCTACAAACGTCCACCAAATCACTCGAACGCCATCGCCCACGGCGGTTTCACCGACGTGA
>NW_009235476.1:15062-15699 GCF_000690835.1 Fulmarus glacialis
GGTGCAGTAAAGCCGCTCTCCTGCCAGAGGCGGCTTTCCCACTCCTCCCTGCATACCAAGGACTGCAATTCACAGCCGTTTATAAAAGGAGGAGCGAGGCCCAGCACAGGAGTCCCCTGGCTGGAAGCAGAGGACAGTGATTGCACATGAAGGTGGCTGCCGAACATCCCGGCCCCAACCGAGCACCTGCCCTGGAGCTCACCCGGCCTCGGCCAGAAACAAAGACGCGGGGAAGCCGGGCCACCAGCCGCAGCACCCGGGACCACCCAAAACACCACCGGGAAGCTCGCACTGGAGGGGTGCTGACTTTTTTTGCTTGCTGTGAGGTACAGCATCACATCCTGGGCTGGCCCCCTCCTGGCCCTCCAGGAAGATGCATGGAGAGATTCCCACATTTTGGAGAAGGCAGATGCTCAAACCAGCCCCACCATCTGTACCAACATGGGGAGGAGCCTGGAGAGCCACGCTGGGCTTGGACACAGCTCGCTCTAATGAAAGCGGTGACAAACCAGAGCATTGAAGGTGTCTTTCTCCCAGGGGAAGCTAGCAAGCCCCGGGGTCCCCTGTCCCTTTCACTTAGCAGAGCCGGTCTTTCAGCGGCTGGTGCAGGGGCAGACCTTCCCCCCCAAACACCCAG
>NW_009235476.1:15754-17521 GCF_000690835.1 Fulmarus glacialis
TCTGAAATAAACATTAGACAAAAGAAAAAAAAAAACAAAAAACCAACATGGAACATAAGGGAAAGTGGAAAGAGAAGAAAAAAATCGGAGACAGCACGGCACCTGCTCCCCGGCGCAGGCTGGAAGGAGAGCTCGTGCGGCTGCATCAGTTCACAAACACCACGGGACCTGGCAAATGCCAAACCAAAGCACGGGCCCAGCTCCCATCCAGCTGGCCTCCAACACATGCCATCCCGCAGATCAGATGCCAGCATGCCCAGGAAACCTGCAGGTTCTGATCCCTGAAGTTTCAATAGAATCGGCTCTCTGCTCCCCAGCCAGCACAACATAGGACGGCCGCGTGCCTCAGGGTAACAAGGAGGGCTGGCAACTCGGTTAGATGCCACAAAGTCCAAAAAAGTGAAAAAAATCCACCTGAAAATATGAATTGGCTCCCAGCTCTAAATCATAAAGTGTGCTCCTCGTCAGTGGCTTTTTCGGTGACCAACTTTCTCTTAGCCAAGTTTTACACAGAGCAGAGCTGAGCATCCTCACTGGGAGAGGGACAGACAAGCCAGGATCTGCAAACTCCTCTCTGCACCCCAAGCACATTCATTTTAATTACTCTGGGGCAAGTGGCTCTGCTCAGTAAATTATTTTCAACCTTTCTCAATACCTAAGAGCACCACAGAGGTGGGCCGAGTCCCTGAACTTAAGGGGACTAAGTTTAAGCTTTTCTGGTTTGCCTTTCACAGCAATCCACAGCTTTCACGGACCACAAGCCGAAACCAGCCCAGGTCTAAGGGTCTGGTCCAGAAGCTGCTCTCCTTTCTGCGTACCGCTTCAGTGAAGGCATTGCAGTTACACAAGGATTATTATTATTGCTCTCACAGCACCAAGCGAGAAGGGGACGGACATGCTGAGTTCAGCCCGGAGATCAATATGTCCCAACGGCATCGCGCTCTCTGGAGAGCTCTGCTTGGGCTGAGCTAGACAATATTTCTGCCCAACACAGAACAAAGGTGCCCCTGGGACTGAATCGTACCTCTCTGTACCCTCCCGGGGCTGGTTTCGCTTTGCTATACATGCAATCTTGTTGATTATGTGCTGATAATAGTAGAAAAATATATACTTTTTAAAGATCAGAGTACACACTTGAGAAAACAGTTCCGGGAAAAATCTGCAAAAGCCGCATTTAGAAAATTAAAAGCAGCATGAAGGGCTGCTGGAAGGTGCTAAACCACTCCAGGGATGGGGCCTTGTTCCTGCTAAGATACAGGAGGGAAAAATGGGCAAGGGGCCCTCAGCCACGTTCTTCATAACCTGGCACCAAGGCGACAGCTTCAGAGCTCTCTCCATCCCACTGCCCAAACTCGAGCACTCCACTAAGGGGTCCATCCCATTTGGTATTTGCTTGTAAAGTACCACGGCTCATGTCTGGGACTTTTTCTTCCTAGTTCAACCAGGTCACGGCCAGGAGCATGGTCTTACTTTGCTCTTGGAAGAGGGCTGGTGTCCTGGCACCTCCTGCATTGCCAGGCCATGTGTAGTTTGCTCGATCAAAAGCTGAGTTATCTTTCTAGTGGTGCCTCCAATTTTCACTGCTGGTGTCAGAGCTCGTCGCAGGTGAAGCAGCGTGCTGTCTTTCGAAGTTAGCGTACTCTCATGCAGAAAGGAAAAGCAGGGATCGCGTCCCGAGGCTGAGCGTCACGGTGCATCCCAGAGCTGCGGTGAGGAAGGCTTACAGCTCACGGCAGGAACTGGTCCACGCAGACCCAGCCCTGCTCA
>NW_009235476.1:17552-21724 GCF_000690835.1 Fulmarus glacialis
CAATGATTTTAAAAGATGAGAAATACACGCACGAGGGAGAGAGCTTGTGGAAGGAAGAAGGGCCCATCAGCATGGACAGGAAAGGACAGACAAGCTTATCTACAGCCCAGAGGGAAACGCCGTGTTTAATAGCTCCGTTTCCATGTTCAGCTGTCACTTTTCACTATTCGGTGAAACCCTTCCCTGCTCAGTACAGCTCCTCGATGGAGGCAGACAGGGTCTAAACACCACAGGCTGCAGCACAGCAGATGAAGGAGCAGATGAAACACAGGGTGCTCTGGACAGCAGTGGCTGTCGTGGTGGAGCTGCCCATCCTGTTTTCCCGGTCAATCTCCTTAGCTTATGTCTTAGATGCAGCAAGAGAAAGCTCTTGCTCACTCGGAGAAAGGCTTCTCTGCCACAACTGACCAGAGAAATCAACTATCTCTCAAGATCCTTCTCCTGTGTGGTGTCTCGCCGCCTCAAATGAGGCTCAACGTGGATCCTTTCATCTCTCAGGCTACACTTGTGTTAACAAATTCTCTTTGAAAATGAAGTGCTGAACACCACTGACACCCAGGCGGAGCTGAATGTGCTTCAACGTCTGTAGATAAAGAGTCATCACAGGCTCTTCAAAGAAACATCAACTGCGGGCAAGTTTGCAAGAGAAGACTTATGTAAAGCAACTCTCTGAATTAGGGAGCTTACAGTATTTTTCCAGAGCATCCGTTAAGTCACTCAATTAACGCTCATTCCACTTTAAGCACACCACATGGACAAGGAGGGAAAAAAAAAGAAAAACGCCGTTTTTCCAGATTTCATAAGCAACTTGAGAGTGACCACGTAACGCAACACCAATATAGATGAGGGCCAGTGCACCTCCAGCAGCTGGAGGTGAAGATTTGAAACAAGACCTGAGCATCTCTGTACCACATCGTTATCACTGGATGCTTGGAAATGGACAGCCAGGTGCTTTAGCTACTGGTACAAATTGGGATAATGCAACGTAAAGAAGAAATAGACACCCTGTGTGTTAAAACATTTAACCTAGAGCCATCCACTGCCCTGGAGGCAAGCCCTCGCCCCTGTAATTCTGATACACTACCCAGCATGAGCTCAATGCCTGGCAAGTTCCGCAACACCCATGACAGACCAGCTTTCCACAAAGGGCATCTAAACTACTCGCGTGACATAACGAGCCAATACGGCAGTATGTACTAGATAGATATGTGGGCTGCAATCTGCCTCGTGCTTAGACACCAATTTTTCCATTGACATCACAGTGATTTATCTCAGCTTCCAGCAGTGTTAGATGAATGAATGAGCAAATGAAAAAAAAAACCACCTAGCACTTCCCTGAGCGTAAGAAAGACAAAGAAGATTTCCTGGTCATTCTGCTTACTATATACTATTTAGCTGTCTGCTTTTAAAGGTCTAAAAGGATGCCTTGCATTTATGGGATGTTTTCCATATGTTAAGAACACGACAGTTCTCCCAAGAAGGGGTTAATGCTCTTTGTGCATACGACACTTGGAAAGGGCACAGTGCCATGCATTTAGATTCAGTCTTGGTAAAATGGTTTTACAAAACTAATTGATACAAACATTTAAAGGGACTCTTAAGGGGAGGAAAAAAAGAAGAGAGTCACGTAGGGCTTTATTTGGCAAACCATCCTATTAACTTCAGACACATTTAGTTCAGAGTATTCTCTCTGAACTAAAAGCCAGAAGAAAACATTAGGTACTTTTTAATCTAACCTGCCATTCATCACAAGTACTTGCATCCTACTGATTTAGCTTATGCTTAAATACATAGCTGTACCAAGAAACCAACTGGAAAGAAACCAAAATCACCCCAATTACTCTTGCTATCTAAAGGAAATGAAGGAGAAAAATCCTAATGAACAGCATCACAGTTGTGAAAGAAAACTGGGGGCTTACAAATCCTTTCATTTTCCTGATTGGCAAGTTTGAAGCTTCTTTTAATTAAGATTTAATACCAGTGCAACAGCATAATAGAGGAAGAGATATATACTGAATAAAGCACTAGACTGGGGTTTATTTCCATAGTGTGCTCTGTGACCATGGGCAAGATTCAGAGCTATTTCCCCATCTGTAAAATGGAGATAATCCCTTCCTAGAGCTGCCAGGTACCTGGGGCTTTTTGCCCACACATGATCCAAGGATGAGTATTACTTCACATTTCTTCCAGTTCCTTTTGCTTGGCTCCAGGTGCCCAGCCAGGGCCTCCATGGGAGTCTAAAAGGAGTTTTCAAATGAATAAAACAGTAAAGTGATTCTCCTTCCCTCTCGTGAGCTTTAAATTGATGCTTTTCGCTGATTGTTTGCCAATCGCCGCTCCTCAGCTCCGATCCGTGTCTGTTCCAGGACAGAAGGCAGAATGGTGGGGATAGGGAAGCTCGGAAAATAAGGTTTAAATGGAAAAGCAAGCGTGCAGTACTCAGCTGGGGGCACCAATACCAAAACCTAGTACAGACGAAGAAGGACCAGCACCAGTTTCAGACCGTTTACCTGAAGTGCATCTCAAATACAGACAGGCTGCCTGATCAGGGAGACTGGATTTTTCACACTGCTCCAGAAACCCACCACCTCTTGGCACAGGCAAAGGAAAAAACTGATCAAAACTTGGGACAAAATTTAAGTCCCTGTTTGTATTTTTTGCACCCTGTGTCATCCTAAATGTACCGACTTCACAGTCCTTGAGAAGACTCACAGGTGGCACACAAAATCAGCACTCACATAATAAATAACCCAGAAAAATCAGATTTCATTTTGTGGAAGAGAAGGGAATAAAACCCTGGGGAACCTCTTGGACCTATTTGCTGTTATCAGCTGCCAGCAGCGAGAAGTAGACCATGGAGAGGCTTCTAAGGGGTAACAGTCCCACTCGGGTAGTTGTGACCGCAGTCATCATCAGGGCTACAGAGCACGGCACGGCACGGCACGGCACCCATCCCTCCTGCCGGGCTCCTCACACCCGTGGTGCTGCCACAATTTACATCTTGGCATATCCCTGGCATCAGCTGCCCGGGACATCTCCTGGACGCTACCCAGGCTCTGGACACTGAGCATCAACACGGCACCTGCCCTTCGCCCGCAGACCCGTCCCACAGGCTCCGCAGGGGCCAAGCGGCACCTCCTGCCCCTCTCCTGCCCCTGGGAGCAGCGTGGCCCAAGGGGGCCACTCAGCCGGTTTCATCCCAGGCACTGAAGCCAGACTCCCTGCTAAACAGGCGCCTGGTTGAGCAGTCATGTTGTCCCAGTACTGGTAATTGTCCTCCCAGACTGCTCCAGACTCAGGCTGCTTTTTTCCAAGCCCTCTCTGCTCCCTGCGCTTTTTCAGTAGTTAAACATCCAAGATTGGTTTTTCCTAGCTCGCTTAATTTTAAATTTCCAGTGCCGTACACGCAAGCCAAATCACCCCATTTACGCTGCCCTGAACGTCCCTGCTACCTTAAGGCATTCAAACAATCGCTCCTTACGTCAAGGCTGAAGGCACATCTTTTTTTTCCCTGCTTCCTCAGATCACGTTGCTACGGGCTGGCGTGGGGGAGGAGGAAACACGCTGCTCCTACGATGACAGCTCATCAGAGCAGTCTCTCTTGCTTATTCTGAGGTATGACTACCCTAAAACAAGCATCATAGGTGCCTGCCTGCTCCTCAGCTCCAACATGCATAAAGCAGGTTCCCACGCAGCCAGGCACGTAGATGCTTTCCTTCCTCACAGAACCCCCGTACTCTTATTAAGACTGAAGCTGCTGTGCTGCAGCCGCCCGCGGTCCTCCACCGGCCCTCGGCTGCCTTCGCAAGCAGGGTTCAAAGACCACGTAGCTCCGAGACACCCAAGTGCCTCCACGCAGCAGACCCGACGGTCCACGCGTCGCAGGCTGGATCGCCGCCCATTCGAGCGCAGATTTCCAAGGCAACCTGCAAACACATCGCTGGGAGGGCAGAGCCGAGCCTGAGCTTCAGCCTGACACCCTCAGATCACGGCACATGCCTTCTGTGTCATCTCCACCGCAGGCGAGCACACCTCCACTACACTCAGGGAGTTGAAAAAAATGTATTTATTTTAATTAAATCGAACTCCATCTAATCTTGCAGCAGTGAAGGTCTGAGACACCTAGCGATACACCTGGGTGTTTTCCCAGTCTCGCCCAGCGCCATCCACGC
>NW_009235476.1:21798-24261 GCF_000690835.1 Fulmarus glacialis
CCCATCCTGCACCCGTGTAATCCTCAACGAATCCACTTCTGAAAAGACAGATTAACGCACGCTGGGAGAGCAGTGGACCTTCCCCCACCGGCTCCTAATGCTCCCCAGTACCAAAATTCAGATGACGGGTCCTGAATTTTAATACGTCCCAGATTTACGACCCACCGACAACCATGGTGAAGGCTCCCGCGTGCCCAAGCCCAGCCGTGGTCGGAGCAAGCGGCAGCGACAGCAGGGATTACCACTTCCATCGCCGTGCAGCTGCAGGTGCCGCGATTAAACATCTGTGCCAACGCCACCGGACGCGGGGGGCTCAGCGCCGCTCACATCTACGCCGATGCTAATCCCCAGTTAAGCTGAGCAGAGCTGCAGCTGATCTGCACGAGCCTAACAGGGAGAAAAGTCTGGCTGAAGGAGCAAGACCGCAGGCCCTCTGCTCCCATTTTACCCTATAGAACCAGGGTGGGCGCAAACCCACCCAGGACCGACCAAGGCAAAATAATGATATTGTCAGCCAGGAAATTACCATTAACACTTCCCACATGGACACTGGCAGGAGCAAGGGTTAAAGCTCGACTTTAGCACAGCCGCTATTTTTTGTGGAGCTTAAACTATTAACAAGCCCCAGGAAAACCACCATCATCTTTACTCACGGCTGTGCCCGGACCTCCCTGCCCCGGGACACTCTCCACAACAAAACACAGACCAGAAAACCCCCTCCGTGCCTGGACGCTGCCCCCGTACCGCCCTCCCACCTCCGCAGGGCAGCAGCTGCCGGGTTTTACGTGGGGAAACTGAGGCACGGGACAGCTACCTCATCTGCCTTGTTACACAGCAAGGCAGAGGCAGAACAAGCACCCCACCATGTCTCCAGGAAAAGGCTCAGTTATTACTTATTTTTAGGGCTGCAAGTGCAATGTACCCCGGTATCGCCGCTTTACTGCAAAGAGAAGCGGAGAATGGAGGGCTGCTGCAATAAGACATTTTTAAAGCACATTTTGGGGGGAAGGAGGATGAATCCAACCTGATTTAAAAGCAACCCTTCCCCCACGCACCTCCTGAGCTTCAAGGCTGAGGAGAACCATTGGGACAGAGAAGCATTTGTTCCCACTACTCAGGACAGCAATTATGGGATCTCTTTAGCATTTAATCAGGAAAGGATCTGGTCAGGGACAAGCAGCAATAAAAGCACCTCAGAGGCCTTGAGTACCCACCATCCCCGAGGGAAGGCTTCCCCAAACACAAAACAAGCCCTTCCAGAGGCCAAGGAGAATCTGAAGGTCATTCATTTACACGGGGACCATGCCTTGGGATTACCCTGCCTGGAGCTGCTCCTCCTGCCTTAAAAAAAAATAATTCATTGGGCTACCGCGCAGCAAAGCAGCTCTGCAGGCTGCATGCCGGGAGAGCGACGAGACAGGAGAGGGGGAGCGACGAGGGCCACGACGAGCGTTTGGGGACAGCAGCTCAACCACCTTCGGCACAGGGAGGACAGGAGCCGCAGGGGCTGCCCGGCGCCAAAATTCGCGCCTCTCGCGTTCAGCCACGAGCCCGTTGCTGTAAGTCACAAGATTAAGACAGCGTGGGCACAGAAGCAAACCTGTGTTTTTGGGAACGCCCCGTGAAACCCAGCCCCGACTGTAGGGCAGAGGGACAGACCCCACCGTGGACACCCGGCACTGCAGGGACACCCACAGCTCGGCCCCACGGACAGACACCCACAGAGGGAGGCCAAAATTTTAACCAGTTGACCTCCAAGCCATCAATGTGATTTGCACGCAACATAATTCCACATTCAGGTACTAGGAAACAATTTAGCCGTTAATTAACTGCCTTGGAGCACCGAAGGGGTCAAGAGCCTCCCTTGCACCTTACGGCCCGGGCAGCGATCGGTGGAGGGGATCAGCCAGCCCGCAAATGGCTACTCGGGATGCTCAGCTCCCGGGAGGAAGGCTCGGCGACTTCTTCCTCCTCCCACACCACCACCGCACTGCTTGATGAAGAGAGCACTAACCTCTTCAGAGATTGGACTGCTCGAATCTGCAGTCAATAGCTCAGCTTATCAAAGGCTATTTCTTGAGCAAGATCTAACCTTGACAATGCAGTCCCTGGTTATAAATGTTACCTTTGATCAATAACTGTCACAAATGCATTAGAATTAATCGGTTAAACCTTGTATTTTAAATCACATTTATTGCTTCCTGTACAGCTCGCTCTCTCCACCCCAACAAAGAACAAAAAAAATCTTTTTTTCAGAACACGACATCCATGATTAAATCTCTCCAACACCTTGAAGCAAGCCATCGCCCGAAGGCCCCGATCCCCCCTCGCTCACCGAGGGCGGCGGGCTCCCCCCACCATCCTGCCCCTCTGGCAAAGCAGCCAGGTACCGCTGCTTCCGAGGATGCTCGCCGGTCTCCCGGGAGCAGCTGGACGCTTTGTTATTTGGCCTGCAGCGGACAC
>NW_009235476.1:24338-28744 GCF_000690835.1 Fulmarus glacialis
CCCCGCCAGCTCAGCTGTTTCCAGCAGCGATGCAAAGGACTGCAGAAGCCGGCTGACTTCCCGCACCTCTCCCGAGGAGCCTTTTCTAAGTGGTGAATTAACAACGCTTGGAAGGCGTTGGAGAAAAATAAAATTAAAAAAAAAATTAAAAAAAAAAAAAAAAATCCAAAAATAAGGGACAGATGCCCCTGGGCACCCTACAGCAAGGTATCAAAGGAATGCCTGAGCTGCTGGAAGATTTCTAGCAAAACTGAGTGCAGCAGCGTCAGGTGGTGCCTGACCTGAAGCAGGTGGGACTGCCCCAACCGGAGCTTCTCCCATCAGCGATGGCCCCGGCCGCAAGGCATGCACGGATCCAGTGCTCCGACACCGGGGCCGGAGGGAGAACTCCTGCCAGCACTTTTGCCATTCTCTACAAATATAAAAATAAAAATACATGAAATTAAATTTTATTATAAGAAAAAGAGTGTAATAGCAAGCGTCAACTGCAAACTCTTTGGAAACAGCTCCCTGTCTCGTACTTTCCTGTGCTCCAAAAGAAAAGCGCCGGAGTACCTCGATGCCTTTACCATGCCCCTGAGCCAGACCATACATTTACCACAAACCCTCCCAAATCTTCCCCCACCCCAGGGGAAGAACACTGCAAAATAAAACTTATGCATCACGCTGAATAAAAGACCAGAGAGTGGTTTGCCAGCCGGGGGGGAAACATTTTGTCCGGTGCATGGGGAAGCTCTCTCCCTTTTTTGTGCTGCTGCAAGAAGTCAGACACTAAATACAAATTTCTGGAAAACATCAGGAAGAAGAAAGTTGAAGAGCCTTGTAGTGAAGCCATCAAAAGCGATACTCTGCCTTTTGTCTGCGGGGTGGAGCGACTGCGGCTAACGTGCTATCGCGTACCAGCTAGGCTGTGGCGAGTCATTAAATCACAGCAAGTCTTCTCGCACGCTGGAGACCCAAGTGATCAGCGAGGGGGTCCCTGCAAAGGTGATCATCTAATAGGGAGCAGTTTCCACCAAAGCTTGGTCTTACAGGCTGCTAAAAACTCTTGGCTCATTCATTAAAGCACTGACGCTCGCTCCTGACTTGGAACACGTGTAGGTATCTGATGAGCAGAAAACACTCAGTAAGAGCACATGCCAAAAAGTCTGTGACAGCCGTTAGTACCTCCAGGCTTCTCATTTAAAACCAGCTTTCAACCCAAATTATTTCCTGGCATGCAAAAGTAAAATAAAGTCATTTTAATTATATGTTATTCCTCGATGTCTGGCTATTAAAGTTACTGTTGGATGACCCACACACAGAGTCACCACTCACAAAAGCGGCACGAGTGAGGAACATGAGGCTGCTTGCGAGCGAGGGCTGCAGGAAGGTCAACACCGTGTTTTAAAGGGTCACGGCCAGATCCAGCTACAGAGGGGAAACCCAGCCGCCGGAGCCTGCGTTTGCATGCCTGCACATACAAAGATGTGACAAAAGAAAAATCAGATCCAATTTTGAAACGATACCACCGAAGTCAGCCGGAGCACTAACTCAAGGCAAGTCGAACATGCGGCTTTTCTACAGAGCCATGGAAGGAAGAAAGAAAAAAAAAAAAAAAAAAAAGAGAGAGACTTTTGCAGTTTTTGTAAGCCATTAACATTTTTATTTCAAAAGTCAAATAAAGAGCACTGGAGTCATGACACGGGTTTAATACCAAAACCACAACTTTGCAATTCCTTCGTTATCTTGCCTCAAGCCCTTATCTGATTTTCCAAGAGATTAAGAAATCTTGACATAGCATTTATTGCCCGAGTTAAACTCCCCACAAGACAACATACTCTTTCAGTCACCAGTTTACAGTAGGTTATAAAACCACCACATAGAGTGGTTCCAGCCACTTTACCTTAAAATGGATGACTAGTGCATAACATCAACGAAAACATATGCTTTTCTGCTACAAAATGAGTACTGTATTCCTGGTTTTACACTGTACTGTAAAACTCTTTCCATTTCAAGCTGCCCTGATGTATTTTTTGGGCTCACTCCTCTATACACCATTATCCACAGGGGTAATTACTGAATTACTCAATTTTAATACAGCAACAAGATTTGTCCTGCAGCAACTATGGCCACGATGCTCTAACCTCTCCTTTATTCACATCTGGCAACACCAAGCCCTCAGCTCCTTCATATTTCTCTCCTCTCAACCCTCCATCACCGCACCCCAGCCCTGAATATCAGCACAGCTTCCCCCCTCCTGCCTTCCCGCGCGAGCCGCTCTCCCCGAATTAGCGCATCCTTCGAATCCCCGCCAAGGCTTCCTGCAAGGATGCTGTCCTCCAGCTCCCGACCACCAATGACTTGGAAAATCAGCAGCCGGAGATAACAGATGAGTGTATTTTGTGGATAGATCTGGTTATACAATAACTAATCAAGGTAACGACATGCTCGCAGAGTGCCGACGGCACGGACCTTCCCATTGCCTTCCTCCTGCCCGGAGCATCCGAAGCCCCTCAGGGGCAGAAGCCCCACCGGCAGCTCCCGAGGTGGGTCTGGCGGGGGTGGGGTCTGCCGCCATCGCCTGCCGTGCCAGCTGCAGCACGGTCATCCTCCGCACACCACGCCAACTCCCGCTCCTCGAGATGGCTTCTTATGGCCACGTCCAAAGTCCCAAGTCCCAGCATGAGCTCAATAGTCTGAAGCCTGAATATCTTCCTCCTCCTCTTTTTTTTTTTTTTTTTTTTTTTTTTTAAAAAAAAAAACAACAAGGGGAACCTCCGGGGGAAAAGTTTATTTAAAAGCTTAGTTATAGACAACTCTGCTCCAAAGGCATGGCAGGAGTCGGTAAGAAGCCTCAGCTGTGCCAACAGAAGTGCTCCTGGCAGCCAGTCCGAGGTGATGGACCTGTTCCCGGAGTGACCCTGGACCACCTTGCGCTCCACCACCTTCCCTTCCCCGAGCGAGCAGCACCTCTGGGATTTTCTTTAAGGAAATGTGCTTCGCAATAAATAAAACCAGAATAGCAACAGAGCAAAACATAGTCCAGACACCTACCAAAACAAATGACGGTGAGCTGCAAACACAATTCGGTCCTTAGAGAGGACGGGAGGCAGAAGTAAGCAGGGACAAACATTAGCTGCGGTGTTAAACACAAGGTTTTGAAACACAACAGTGACAAGAGACTTGGAAGATACCGGTCAGCACTGCTCAGTAAATGTGCATACCATACAACCCAGATAAATCGCCTAGATAAAATGTGATTGCATTTTGTGCAGGTTCAAATAAAAAGGCAAAGCCTTTAGAAGACTACACTTTCTTAAATCTACACTGTATTTTTGCCAGAAAAGTTTCAGAAAGGAAGGCTTTCAGGCTTCAGAAAGGAAACTCCTCTGTAGCACCGAAGGAAAATATAAATTTCATTGATTCTCTTTACCAAAGAAAATAAAAATATTTCAAAAGAAAGGGCAATATTGGAAATGGCTTTTCTTTCTATTTTGGAGGGGAGTGGGAAGCAACGGCATCCTTTACAGCATCCTTTACCAGACACCACGAGGCTACAGCAGCCTCATGAAGCCAGGGAATAAAAGTACATTAAACACCATCAGCCACACATGGGAAAGCCTTTGGAGAGCCCGGCTGTCCCGGTAAACTGCAGTGTCAAAACGTCGGGAAGTCCAAAATTAGAAGCCAGCCCCAAAGGACAGTTAAATAAGTTACGTCGGTGTATTTTCTCCTCTCTGCAAGTGGTGTCTTTCTCATTCATGATGAAGAATGGAAAAAGTTTTGTGTCTTCTGAGCGTTTCTTTATTTAGCCCCACTTCTCAGCAGTGTCAAGCCTTGTTTTCTGTGATTTTTTGGATGATTTAGTCCTGGTGTAGTCAGCTGTGCATAGTGAGTCCTTATCCCCTTTGCTAAGGAAATACGAACACTGGATATTCATATATATATAGATCTATAGATCTCCTTTGGCTGGGCAGGCACCAACCAACCAAGATGACAATATTTAAGCTGCCTGACTATAACTTTTTTCCTCCCTCAGAGGAAACTTCTTAAAAAGTAAATATGCTTTAGCTCGTGCCATCGCGAGGGAAAGCCTGCAAATGCATCCAGCTACAAAAAAGGCTCCCACAGAAACTATTTCTTTTAAGCATCTTTATTTCAAAGCCAACGCCTTGCGGTTTTTGACTTAGCTCTAGAGATGCTGGTCGTAGGGGCAAACAACACGTTAAGGACCGAAACCCTATTTTAACATTCACTCACAGGAGCGTCCCACCTCCCAACGCCAGCGTGCAGGCAGAAAGCACGGTAAACCCCACGCCGAGGGGGTCAACACGCCCTTAAACATTTGGACCCGCTCCCCCCCGCGCAGCGCAGGGTCGGGCAGCCAGACGCTGCTTTTAACCTTTAGGAGGTAGCTCAGAAAA
>NW_009235477.1:0-324 GCF_000690835.1 Fulmarus glacialis
CCCGTCCCTCTGAGGAAGCAGCAGGTGGAAATGTTGGGGTGAAGGTTACCAGCGGACCGGAATTTAAAAGCAGCCGACGCCGAAGCACGTTCCCCTCTCCGAGCTTCCCCTTGCGAGGGGCAGGGGGGACGCAGGAGCTTTGCGGGGGAATTCGGCTTTCGCGTTCACTGCTGGCGACGGTTCCGTGCCGGCTAATTGCATCCAGCTTATCTCTGGTCCAAAGAAAAGACCGATTTAAGTCTCGTTTCTATTGGAAGTGGCATTGCTTATGCACAGCCGCACACACGCTTCACAGGCTTTGTACCGGCCTCTCAAGTGGCAGGG
>NW_009235477.1:443-714 GCF_000690835.1 Fulmarus glacialis
CCTTAAGTCAATGTAGTTAAGTCTTAATTCATCTTCTCAAAGTTCCTTTTCGCTACCCTAATGTGATGTGTTTGACAGAAAGATGAATGACATTATTAAAGAGCCTCTCTGGCAAATTTCAGTAATAAAATCTCCCTTTTCCCCCCCGCTTCTCTCCTCTTCCAGACACACAGACCTTCTGCTTCCTTCATCCTCACAGATTACTCCCGGGCTTCTGGATGGGGCTCCGGGACACCTCCCGCGTCCTTCCCGTGCGGATAATTTGGCCTGA
>NW_009235478.1:0-1075 GCF_000690835.1 Fulmarus glacialis
GGTCTCTGGGTGCCCACAGGATGCTTCTGAGGGTTTTGGGGTGCTCCTAGGGGTTCTTGTTGTGCTCCTGGGAGTCTCTGGGTGCCCTTGGGCTGTTCCTGGGGGTCTTGGGTAGTTCTAGGTGTCTCTGGGTGGCCTTGGGGTGCCCCTGGGGTGCTCCTGGGGGGGCTCCTGGGGGTCTCTGGGTGCCCACAGGATGCTTCTGAGGGTTTTGGGGTGCTCCTAGGGGTTCTTGTTGTGCTCCTGGGAGTCTCTGGGTGCCCTTGGGCTGTTCCTGGGGGTCTTGGGTAGTTCTAGGTGTCTCTGGGTGGCCTTGGGGTGCCCCTGGGGTGCTCCTGGGGGGGCTCCTGGGGGTCTCTGGGTGCCCACAGGATGCTTCTGAGGGTTTTGGGGTGCTCCTAGGGGTTCTTGTTGTGCTCCTGGGAGTCTCTGGGTGCCCTTGGGCTGTTCCTGGGGGTCTTGGGTAGTTCTAGGTGTCTCTGGGTGGCCTTGGGGTGCCCCTGGGGTGCTCCTGGGGGTTTTGGGGTGCCCACAGGATGCTCCTAGGGTTCCTGGGTGCCCATGGGGTGCTTCTGAGCGCCCCGAGGGTGCTCCTAGGTGTCACTGGGTGCCCATGGGCTGTTCCTGGCGGTCTTGGGTTGTTCTAGGTGTCTCTGGGAAAAAAGGGGTGGCCCTGGGATGCTCCTGGGGGTTTTGCAGTGCTCCTGGGGGGTCTTTGGGGTATCCTGGGGTCTCCTGACGGGCTCCTGGGTGCCCACGGTGTGCTCCTGGGGGTCTTGGGGTGCTCCTGGGCATCTTTGATTATTCCTGGGGCTTCTTGTTGTGCTCTTAGGGGTCTCTGGGTGTCACAGGATGCTCCTGGTGTTCTTGGGTTGCTCTTGGGGTGCTCCTGGAGGTTCTGGGTGGCAGCAGGATGCTCCTGGGGGTTCTTGGGGTGCTCCTGAGCGTTCTTGGGGTGCTCCTGGGGGTCTATAGGTGACCACGGGTGTTCCTGGGGGTCTTGGGGTGCTGCTGGGGGTCTCTGGGTGCCCACGGGATGCTTCTGAGAATCCTGGGGAGCCTCTGGGGGTTTCGT
>NW_009235478.1:1282-2291 GCF_000690835.1 Fulmarus glacialis
GGAGTCCTGGGGTCTCCTGAGTGGCTCCTGGGTGCCCTTGGGGTGCTCCTAGGTGCCCTTGGGGTGCTCCTTAGGGTCTTGAGGTGCTCCTGGGGGTCTCTGGGTGCCCCTGGGATGCTCCTGAGAATCTTGGGGTGCTCCTGGGTGTCTCTGGGTGCCCACAGGATGCTCCTGAGGGTCTTTAGGTGCTTCTCGGGGTTCTTGGTGTGCTCCTGGGTGTCTCTGGGTGCCCATGGGGTGTTCTGGGGGTCTCTGGGTGTGCATAGGGTGCTCCTAGGGGTCTTGGGGTGCTGCTGGAGGTCTCTGGGTGCCCACAGGATGCTCCTAGGTTTCTTAGGGTGCTCCTGGGTGTCTCTGGGTTACCCTGTTCCTGGGGGTCTTGGGGTGTTCTAGGTGTCTCTTGGTACTCTTGGGGTGCCCCTGCAGTGCTCCTGGGGGTCTCTGGGTGCCCAGAGGATTCTCCTGGTGTTCTTGGGGTGCTTTTGGGGTTCTTGGGGTGCTCCTGGTGGGGTCTCTGTGTGCCCACAGAATGCTCCTGGGGATCTCTGGGTGCCCATGGGGTGCTCCTGGGGGTCTCTGGGTGCCCACAGGGTGCTCCTGGGGTGCTTAGGGTGCTCCTGGGGGGCTCCTGGGGGTCTCTGGGTGCCCACAGGGTGCTCCTGGGGTGCTTAGGGTGCTCCTGGGGGGCTCCTGGGGGTCTCTGGGTGCCCACAGGGTGCTCCTGGGTGTCTTGGGGTGCCCTTGGGGGTCTCTGGGTGCCACAGGACGCTCCTGGTGTTCTTGAGTTGCTCTTCAGGTTCTTGGGGTGCTCCTGGAGGTTCTGGGTTGCAACAGGATGCACCGGGGGGTTCTTGGGGAGCTCCGGGGGGCTTACAGGTGAGCATGGGCTGTTTCTCGGGGTCTTAGAGTTCTCCAGGGGGTCTATAGGTGAGAATGGGGTGCTCCTGGGGGTCTCTGGGTGCCCACAGGATGCTCCTGGGGGTCTTGGGGGGCTTTTGGGGGTTCTTGG
>NW_009235478.1:2359-4627 GCF_000690835.1 Fulmarus glacialis
GGGAGATTGTTCTAGGTGTCTCTGCGCAGCCTTGGGGTGCCCCTGGGATGCTCCCGGGGGGGTCTTTGCGGAGTCCTGGGGTCTCCTGAGTGGCTCTGGGTGCCCTTGGGAGTGCTCCTGGGGGTCTCTGGGTGTCCACAGGTTGCTCCTGGTGTTCTTAGGGGTTCTCCTGGCGGTCTTGAGGTGCTCCTGGGTGTCTCTGGTTGCTCATGAGGTGTTCCTGGGGGTCTGGGTTGTTCTAGGTGTCTCTGGGTAGCCTTGGGGTGCCCCTGGGATGCGCCTGGGGGCCTAGGGGTGCTCTATGGGAAGTCCTGGGGTCTCCTGAGTGCCCTTGGGTGCTCCTGGGGGTCTCTGGATGCCCACAGGATGCTCCTGGTGTTCTTGGGGGTCTTGGGGTGCTCCTGGGGCTTCTGGGTGCCCACAGAATGCTCCTGAAGGTCTTAGGGTGCTTCTTGGTGCTCCTGGGAGGCTCTAGGTGTCCATGGGGTGCTCCTGGGTGACTCTGAATCGTCAGTGATTTACAGTAGATAATTTGCTTTGCATCCAGAGATATTTCTGAGACGGGATTCTTACAGGATCTAATTCTGCTTTGTCGGTCAGTCCTATCCAGAACAGAGTTGTGTTAGAAGTTAGGTGGCATGCGTGGTGTTGCTAGAAATGAAGTCTAACCCCATAGCGTTTTGGGTTTTTGAGAGGAAACCAATTTACATAAATTTTAATAATGATATTTTTATTGCATTGAATGATCTACTTTCCTGAGTAGCTTAGTATGACATCTATCTCTTTCTATCTATGCCCCAGAAAAATTAAGTTTAAGTCCCTACCTGGTCACATGGCTGATGCAATAGATGCAGTTGTAGTAAAAGAGCAGGTATGGTCATTTGCTATAAGGATGACATTCTCTGTTTGGTGCTTTGCATGCTGTAAACTTAAGGCAGGTGAGAAAACTCCCCACTGCTCCTCTGGCTGCCTTTAGTCCTTCTGGTGGTTCGCCCCTCCCCTTTGCCAGGGGATTGTGGGAAGGGTGGTGGGCGAGCCTGGGGTATATGAGCTACAGCCTCTCCTCAGGGAGCTCATTCTGCTGCTGGGCTTCTCTGGAGGTGGTGGTCTGTTGTTGCTTCAGTTGATTGCAGCTTTTGAGCTGTCTAAGCTATTTGGGTAGTCTTGTTTTGCTGTTTAGAGAAGCAGAGGTGTCTAAGCTAAGGGCTTCAGGACCAGTCAAGGTTCAGCTGCATGTATAGAAGAGAGCATGCTTGTATGCAGCTTTTTTTTTTTTCCCCCAGGTCAGTAAGTTTGTATTGGGTGTTCAGAGGTGACAAGATGTATGGTTTTGGTTGATAATGTGGTGTTGGTGTTTATTTTAGTCCAGGTGCATTGTATTGTTTTGGAATTCCTGACTTTATTGAAGATGGAACCTTGTTTTTTTTCACCAGTTTTGCTGTATGCTGCAGAAGCTGTTGACCTCATCTCTGAATAGGAGCAATGGTGAGACTACTTAGCAGGGGTTGAGGTGAGCGTCTTTTATGCATCTGTATATGGAGTTCTAGCATTGTTCAAGAAAGTAGCAGGGACAGAAGGCATAGTGTCTTTCGGCATATGGAACGGCTCATGGTCTTTCCTGATCGCCCACAGAGTACCATGTTGTCCCGAGAACCGATGCAGCTTGCGGCTGGCCCCTGATAAGCGTCAGGATTTCACTTATTTTGTGGGGCTGTAGCAGAGGTCAGAGTCTGTGGGAAGACGGAAGATAGGAGGTGCTCACAGAAGACTGGGCATAGCTGAGAAGAGGAGCGGCCGACACAGGGGGTTCAGGGGTGCAAATACAGGGCAGGAGCTGTCAGGAAGGAGCGGGGTTCCTTCCCTGATGGTTGAGGAGAAGAAAAGGGGTTTCTAAAATTTTGGGACCAGGGGGTGGTTGGGAAAGGGAGGTGTGTTCACAAGCCTTACTGAGATGGGTTTTGCAGTTGGATTTGGGTGTTGATGAGGTCTGTGACAGGAGATACACCAAAGCCATGGGAGACGCAGAGTAAACTGTCCGGGCCTCCGCATCACAACATAGAGGGCTGATCGTCAGACAAGTCTCATCTCAGAAAGCATTAGGTACGTTAAGGTACATCAAAATATATCCTCCAGAACTCTGAGGTCTCTACTTCTTTTCCTTTTACTTTCTTCATTCCCTGACTTATTTTTTGCATCCTTCTGAATGTCTTGGTCATTGTTACTTCGTGGTATTGGCTAAGGCTTTATTTCCCGCACAAGCTTTTGGTT
>NW_009235478.1:4920-6722 GCF_000690835.1 Fulmarus glacialis
GCTGTAATTCCCTAAAGGGCTTTGTAGGTAATTGGGCTCAAGCTGTTTTTGTGGCAGACATCTCGTCCTCACGGCTTCATCTGTCGAGCAGTCTTGGTTTCTGTGTGGTACAATGTCTTGTCTTTTTGAGCTTCATGGGTTTTCAATATTTTCTGGGTTTTTTTGTTAGAATTTTTTTGTTTATTATTTAGACTTCTTTTGTTTATTCCTGCAGGTTAAGTCAGGTCATTTTTTGACATGCAGGTCCCTGTGACTCTCTTTGCTCTTCTTTTTTTTGCGGGATATCATCACGAGCGTTTTCCCTCAACAGGAGTGGCAGAGAGGGGTGCAGCATGCCGGGGCATCCGGGGAGGTAGAGTCGGGCTTTCTCCTGTCTTTGCAGGGCTGACCCTGAGGAAGTCCGGTAAGTGGGTCGGTAGTGGGAGTATAGTCAGAGGGTAAGCATTTTGTTCCGTTTGGTGTAATGTTGTTCTCTTCTATTTGTTGAAGATTTGAGTTTTGTGTGGGAGGAAGCCAGCTGTCTGACTGGTTTTGGGGTAAGGTGGGGTACACGTCGTTTTAGGCCATATCTTATTTGCCAGATGTTTTCAACTAATTGTATGATTTTCTTAGTGACTCGTGAAGGGGTTTGTGGCAGCCTGATGGTGGACACTGTTGCTGACAGGCAAAGCAGGGTCATAGCAGAGTTTTCCATTTATGGGGATGGGCTCAGCCATCTCCTGCACAAACTTCTGTGATGTAGCGATCGGGATAGTAGTTTTCTTTGGATTTCTTGAAGAACAAGAGAATGATGGAGCATGTTCAAAGAGCATAATTATTTTCTCTTCCTTTGGCAGTACAGGCACCCAAGGGTCAGCCCACATTCAAGGAATGTGGATATTGGTGTCGACCATCAGCAGAGGAAGGAAGCTTCTTTCGGAGGCCAAGGTGATGAAGCAGAGTCCTTATTTTCACTGTTTGATTGTCATCATGGGGCTGGGGCGGGGCTGGGACATGTATAACATGGTCCTGGACTTGGGGAGCTGTCTATTAGATGGGAGGCTGTGAGATATCATGTATACCATTGGATAGGCGTTGTTAGAACCCAGTGCTTGGGTCAGACCAACCTGGCAGAACCATCCCGCCACCTGAAGTAATGCGTACTTCTGTATTGAGATTTTAATAGCTCGGTCTGCATCACCTTTGGCTTTTCCTCATGGAGCTCATATTTTTGCCAGAAGCATCTCTCATCAAGCGTTTGGCTCTGAGCGGTCTCCATCAGACTTTTGGTGCCCGTCTCCATTAGATTTTGTGACCGTCAAGTCATATTTGGCATCTGTCTGCACTCAGCTCTCCTGTAACTACTATGCAGTTTTGGTTTAAGACTTTGTAGCGGAACATTATCTAATAGTAGTATTCTGTCTGCAAGCAGCTTTCGGCAGCCCATACTACTGTCCCGTATATGTCAGTGTTCTCACTTGAGCACGCTGTCTACTGAGGGGTTCTCCATGCTGTAGCTCATGGAGTCATTTAGGAGTTATTTATCCATAAAGGAAGAGTCTGTCTTACACCAGCCATGGTCACTTGCTATCCGTACTTCTTTAGGCATTTGGCCAATCGGTCTCTACCTATATTTGAGTCATCTGGCAGTAACTGTAACTTTTGTGTGTCGGTGGGTGGTTTGAGTTATTCTTGCAGTTAAGTAATGGGTCTAGGATAAGCAGGATAGTCGAGTGAGGCATGTGTTATTTGCTTTGTTGCTTTGATTTTTGCAGGCGACGCACATAGTGTCAGAGGAGCAAAGCAGCACCTTGACAAGCGGT
>NW_009235479.1:0-7101 GCF_000690835.1 Fulmarus glacialis
CCGGTTGCCCGCAGCTCCCCCGGCGCTGCCTTCCCTCCCCGGGAGATGTTCTGCGGGTCGGGGTTTCTTTTTTCCGTTTATTTTCTTGCAAAATAAGGGGATTTGGCGTATGGACGAGACCGAGGTAAGAGCATTTTCTAAAAAACCCTCTTCCTGCCTGCCAGGATTTCTGTCCTGCCTTTGGCTCTGGGGTCGCTTTTAAAACGAGTTCTTGGAGTAGGGGGGCAGTGGGCCCCCCCCCCCGGAGCCGGGGAGGGGGAACCCCCCTTGCTGCACTGAGCCCCCCCAGCACCGCACCCGGAGCCCGTGTTTATCGGAGTTGGTGAAATAAGTTACGATGGTGGCAGCTGGGTGCACTTGGAGGCTGTTAACTTGTTTAATGAAAGCGAAATTTAAGATGACCTTGAGGTGTGTCTGATGAAGATAAGACTTGCATCGGAAAAGCTATCTTTATGAAGATAGGTGACTTAAAGGGGTCACCAGGAGGAAGGTAGGACGGGGACCTAGCAGCAGGTATCAGTTGCATGTTTTTATCCACTCAGTTTCACAACCAGATGTTGTCAAAGAACTAGAATACATCCCGTGCTGGGTTACTTATTTTTAAAAAGGGTATTAATTAAAAGTTTAGACTTGCATCCTGCACCTGAGGCGGGTGGCACAACTGTCTGTAATATGAGTGAAATTTGGGCTACAGTCCCAACAAACTTTTCATACCCGTTGCCAGCTGCACACCTATCCAATTTCTCTGCGTGTTGTCGCTTTACTTCCCCTGGGGCGTGATGCTTTACCTCTACGGGTCACGTAACGTGCAGGAAGCAAAGGGCTTTTGGTGTTTCAGACTTTTTTTGGCCATGAGTCTGAAGACTGTTGCAGGCCTGTGGCAGCTCTGTCCTGTGTGACAGTGCGAGCTGCTGCACTTCCTTGTACTGCTTCACCTCCTTCTGCCCCTGTTTCTCTGATCGTAAAGTGGGCCTGAGATTCTTCTCTCCCTCAGGGCAGAGGAGTGCAACTCGCTTGTGTTTCGGAAGCGCAGGGTGAGCCTTCGACAGAAGGCGTCATGAAAAGACAAACCACCCCTGTGCAGCTAGCTTGAAATTCAGTCCAACGGGAACAGAGGGTCACTTTTGCTAAAGCTGTTTCTTGTGATTTCCTTCGCCTGCGATTCCTGACTGCTGGGTTCTGTGCTGGGCAGCCACAGAGTTTGCTATTTGTGTTGACATGAATAATTTAGACTCAGTAGAAAATGGGAAAGCTTGACGAGGTAAAGATACTTGAAATGCCTCGGTAGCAGGGAAGCTGTTTAAACTGAATTTCTGGAATCCTAGAGTTGTGTAAATAGGTTCTGAATTCTCTGTTTTTCCTCCTAGCAGGTGCCTGTTCAGGACGGGAGAGTGCAGAGTGAATCGCAGCTCCCCTTCTCCTGGCGCGCAGGCGGCCCGATTCACGCGTGTGTCCCAGCAGTGCGCTATGAACAGAGGCACTGGTCGAGGCAGAGGCTCGTATCTTACCCAGTCAAGACGTAACTGCCCCAGCACTAATCAAGTTTTTTTTAACCGCCCTCATACCCCACAAGAAACTAATCAGGAAACCTTTTTACACCAGCAGTTCCTAACAGAGCGGGACACTGAAGTCTGTTTGCTCCAGGGACAGGGATCATACAACAAATCACACATCAGAGGCGTGCGAGCGGCGGCACCGGCTCCTGCAGAGAGGTGGCAACCCAGCTGCAGCAGAGCGGGATGGCATAGGTTCTCCAGCAAGCACCCGTGGGTAGAAACTTTGCCACGTTATTGTCCTCCTCAGTCCCATCATCAGGAAGACTCAGAGAGAGATTCTGACACCATCAGGCTGAATTTCCAGAGACTGTCTCTTGCTGGACGAGACTGTGAACAAGAAATTCTGACGATTTTCAGGCAGCTTGGGGAGGGGAAGACTTGTACAGTTCATGATCTTGCACGTAAACTTAAAACTCAAAAGAAAGAGGTCAACCGTGTTTTGTATAAACTCTTCCGAGAAGGCAAGTTGCACAAAGGTGGAGAGACGCCGCCACTGTGGAGGATTGCCAGCCCAAGCGCAGGGAGAGAAAGAAGCCCCGCTGACCATAGCGGTGGTCGCACAGATCCAACTTGTGAGAGCAGAGGAGGAGAGAGGAGCGCAGTTGGCTCAGGAGACATCGATCCCGTGATGGCTGAGACGAAGGACAAAATCTGCAACTACCTGTTCAGCGTGGCAGAAACAACGGCGCTCAACCTTGCCAAAAACATTGGGTTTTCGAGGGCCAAGGACGTTAATGCCTTTCTTAGCGCTCTGGAAAAGCTGGGAGATGTCCACAAGCAGAACACAAACCCCCCACGGTGGTCCCTGACGGACAGGAAACGCGAGCGGATGCAGATGAGGCTGAAGGCCAGCACGGTAGTGCAGACAGTGGATCCCACACCTGAGTCAGGTTTTCCACCTTCCTCTGTTCCTCCATGTCCCCAGGAGATGACTGTAGCTTCACCAGCAATGACAACATCGGAAGAAGAAAGTATAGAAAACGGACAGCAGCCTTTGGGGCAAACTGATCAGAGCGATGCCAGTGACATGGAAGCAGCCCTGCCTGAGAACACTAAGCCCGAATTCTCCAGTTTGAGTAATTATGATAACTCTGAAAACAGCAAGTGGGCCACGGATGATATCCCAGATAATCTGAACACCATCAACAAGCAGCCTGATGAGTCAGAATCCATCATGAACTCCCAGTCTTCCCCCAGTTACGCCGCCCAGTTTGAAACTGCTTTCCCATGTACGCCCGTAGAGAAACTGATGGCTTGTCAGGAGAAGAACCCAGTGAGTGGCCTTACCGAATATTCCCAGTACACCTACCAGCACTGTGAGTTTACCATGCTGGAGCAGAGCGGACCCTCTCATGAGCCACGGTAAGAAAATCTCCTTCCTTTCCTGAGCTGTCTTTTTGCTTAAAATGATCTGACTTCAACTAACTTCACCCACTCAACTTTGTCCTGAAGGGCCTGCTCATTAATGTTTACTGTATTTCAGGAGGATTAGCCTAGTTGATTTCTTGCAGCAGCTTAAAAAAAAAAAACAAAAACAAAAAACCCCCAGTGAAAAAACCCCCAAACAAGGCTAAAATTTAACCCCAGGTAGCCCAGTTTTGGCAACCCTGCACCTCATTCTGAGCAGCGAAGGTGGGATTCATCATTTCAGCTAGGTCTGATTTAATCATTTGGCTTTCAATTTCATTGTATAGGGAGAAACTGGTATTTCTAAGCTACCTCTCAAGATGCTCTCACCCTGGAAGGGAGTCCAGAACAAAGTGCTTGGGTGCAGATATCATGAGGTGAACCCACTCTGGACATTTCTGTGGTGTAGCAAGTCAGAGCGGCCTCTGTGAGCAGAGCACGTAGCATGACACCAGGGTTTGTGGAGTCAGTCTCTGGAGTCCTGCTTCCCCTTGCTAAATCGTGGCTGTTCCTGAGCACCAGCGAGCTGGTGAAAAGCACCACATGTGCCACGCTGGAATATGTCAATAGATCCGCTAGACAGGAAAATTGGCCTAATTTCTGAAGATGGAGTCCCAGGCTGTGGTTCTTTGTTTTTGGTTTGTTTTTTTTTTTTTTTTTGTAAGGAGGGATCTGAATGGATTCAGCCCCATAACACTTCTCCAAATCTGGTTTGACCCGTTCTCGTTGGAAGCAGATTTCCTCTGTATAGGGCTGGAGGACAGAAAAGAAGCTGTCGTTGTTAGAGTTCACAGGGAGGAGAGAGAAGCATCAAAGGCAAGAGGTTTATGTGAGGCAGCACCTCTCTGAGATGGTGTGAATGCGCTGGATAGCCAGGGAAAATGCCAGAGGGACGAATGACCGCAAATGACCAGGTGCAGATGGAACAGCGCAGGCTGCTTTTAAGCTTTCTTCATCCCTGTGCAGGAGACATAACATAACTGCTCTTTGCATACAGCCATTACACGTTTCTGGTGCTCGTGGAACAAGGCAATTCATCCTGTTCCTTCAGAACAAAACCTGGAGCTGCTCCTCTGTCATGAACAGCTCTGGAAATGTGATGAAACGAGGCCCGGATGCAGAGCTGTCGGGGCACCCTTGGTATTTTTGTCTTCTGCACGTGGCAGCCTGGGTTTGCTCTCCCAGCCAGGAGCTAGCTGTTCGTTCTCACTTGAATTCCAAGAGCAGCCTTACCTGCTTGCCCTGAGAAGACCATGCTTTTGCCTCTCAGTTTACGTCTTTGGTTTTCTCTTTCAAAGATTCAAGTTCCAGGCAGTGATTAATGGGCGCCGATTCCCACCAGCAGAAGCAGGGAGCAAAAAACTCGCTAAACAGGAGGCAGCAGCTAATGCTATGAAGGTTCTGATGAGTGAAGCGGAGAATGGAAGACATGGTGGAATTAAATGTGAAGAGCCGTTTCCCTCTGACAACTCTGAACCAGAATTGGTGAGTCTTGTTTTCTTTACTTGTGAGGCTGGTCAAACAGTGTTTAGTCTGATGGTTTCCTCCATCTTCTTGCTGTAGTCTTTGCATCCAGAGCTGCCGTCTGCGACAGCTCATCTCAACCTGCTTCCTGGGAAGCACCCTATCAGCGTATTGATGGAGTACGGACAAAAATCGGGGAACACGATTGAATTCCAGCTGCTCTCTCAGGAAGGCCCACCTCATGATCCTAGGTATGGCATATTGTTGTCAGCTTTGGGGAGGATAGAAACGTTGCCTTAATATCTTTCCTCTTCAGCACGCTACCCATGTTCCTGGACTCATCACTGACCTAGCTGAGTGCTCCTCTTATCCAAGGAGTCTGGGCATGGCTCCTCCAAGACATCTGCCTCCAGAAAGAGACCAAACCCAATGCCCTTTCCCAGAGAAAGGCGCTGCTGCTTCTACCAGACCAGGAAGAGGTTCCAGTCCTATACCCTACCTGGTAGTGCTCTACTGGGAGTATTTGGGGCCATCGTGGTAGATTTAAATTGGAGATAACCCAGAAGGATTTAACTTGAACTGGGAGAAGGGGATAATAAACAGATTGAGATACCTATGCTTAACACTTTTCATATGCTATAATGTCCTGTCAGGTTCAGCTACTGTGTGAAAATGGGTGACCAAATTTTCCCTGCTGTGGTAGGAAACAGCAAGAAGGGAGCAAAGCAAATGGCAGCAGAAGTTGCTGTGAAGATTCTTTCTGGAGAGTCTGTACCCCATGTCTTGCCTGAACAGGTACAAAGAGCTTCTTTAAGACCCAAGTGTTTTGGGTTGGGTTCCCCCCCCACCTCTATTTCATATTCCACTGCATTTCACCCCACAAGGTCACGTGCTGGCTCTAGCAGAGATTTGCTGAGTGCTCTTGGCCTGCGGTAATACCAGCTGCTCAGTATTTAACAGCCTTCTCCCGTCTAACTCTGCTCTAGCCTGTCGTGAAGCCCCATGGTGACCAGTCCATGCACAACTGTGGACCATGGATCACTACTCCAGATGAATCCAAGGTGGCCAAAGCGAAGGGTGTTGGGGAGCTCATCAAATACCTTAATGTCAATCCTGTCAGTGGCCTGCTGGAATACGCCCGCTCCAATGGGTTTGCCGCAGAGTTCAAACTCATTGACCAGTCAGGACCTCCCCATGACCCCAAGTAAGTAGCTGCATCTGTCCAGGAGGAAATTTTGCACTGTTGCTGTTGTCCTGAAGAAAGGACAGAGAATGCAAAATTCCTGATGCAGTTCGAGATGGCAACAGGCCGAGCTGCTGCTGCTGCCAAACCTTATATCCAGATGACAATAAGCTACCTCCATTCCTCTCCCCTCTCCACTGGGAGAATTTAAAAACCAGACTGAAATCCGTAGGTTTCTTGGTTTTTCAGAAACCTGGTGCGCTGCTGTCTTTATAGGTTTGTCTATCAGGCGAAGGTTGGAGGCCGTTGGTTCCCAGCTGTAACTGCACACAATAAAAAGCAGGGCAAGCAGGAGGCAGCTGATGCAGCGCTCAGAGTCCTGATTGGGGAAACTGAGAAGATGGAGCGCATGGAAGGGATGAACATCACCGAGGTAAATCCTCTTCTTCCAAAGCTGGGATGGCTTTTGTAGCCCTGCCTGTTCTGTGCCGTTCAGTCCAGCAGAAAAATGCCTTCAAGATCAACTGTGAGATCTTTGTTCTTTGAAGCTGTAAATAAGCTGACGTTTTCCTGAAGTGGGTTAGATGTTTCCTCAGGGCACAGATGTACTCTTTTCTCCTGCTGGCGCCTGCTTCAGGGCTAAATGATCATCAGATTCTTCCACAAGCTACTGAAATGTGTTCCTGTGGTGGAGCAGGAGTACGCTTATTTTTAATTCTGTGACTTTCTTTTTCCTCCTTCCAAATTCCTTCATGCTGCGTTAAAAATTGTATGTCAGCTCAAAAAACTCATGCATCAGATAAGAACAAGGCTCTGGTTGTGTCAGGATGGCTGTCCCAAATCTGTGCTGCTTTAAATCACACTTAGAGTTTTGTGATCTCTTAAAAGCCACGTTCCACGCTGCACAGCTGAGCACAGCAGCTGTGGCTCTAAATAGAAAAGCCATCAGGGAGGATTTGTCAGTCAGCAGTGCTAGAGGAGGCAAGTGCCCGTCTGCAATGGGAGTGACGGTGCAGTCTCCTCACAGGCAGCCAGAGAAGGAATTCCTCCAAAGCCAGTGACAGATTTCCTTGGCTGAGTCTCTGGGAACAGGCAAGATGGGTTTTGTTCCTTTGTGATGGGGGTTTCCCCTGGCAACCTCGGGAGGCCATTCCTCAGCCCATTTCGCTTGCTGCCAGGAAGACAGCTTGCTACTGTCTCTTAATGATGCGCTAAAAGCAGAACTCAAAGCGTTGGACAGGGTTTTCCCAGAAATACCTAAAAGAACTTCACCCACCTCTTGACAGGATACTGTCCATGCACTCAACCCAAAATTGAGCTGCCTGTAGCTCATGTTTTCTGTGTTCCTGCCTTCTGCTTGGATAGCTGTGCTTCAGGTTAGCTACTTCTTGAGTCGTTTTATTCCGTGACCTGCTCATGATCTCTTAGCAATCCTGGTCTTGTGTCCACGTTCCAGCTCCCCGTGAGTGGCAGCACCCTACACGCTCAGAT
>NW_009235479.1:7132-13854 GCF_000690835.1 Fulmarus glacialis
AGCCACCAGCGCTTCAACACCCTCACTGCTCGCATCCAGCACAGTCTGCTTGGGCGGAAGATCCTGGCTGCCATCATCATGCGGAAAGCAAACAAGGGCCTGGGAGTGGTGGTCAGCATCGGAACGGGTATGAACAGCTTCTTCCAGCATAAGCTGAACTCTCAGTTCCCCGCTAGATTCCCTGTCAGCTATGACTAGAGAATGGCTCTCGCTAAAGGCTTCTTCAGAGAGGGCAAGAAACGTTCCCAGGGCTCGCATGGTGTCACAAGTGATCTGCTTATAGAGAGAGAACAAAGCAAATGTGCCTGCAGCTATATTGCTCCTAATCTTTGCTTGCATTGCTACACGCTAGTCTGTGCATCAGAGCATGGATTCCTCGCATCGTACGGCACAAGATTCCCCAGCTTCTCTCAGCTGCGTGTACCTTAGCTCCCTTCCTAGTTAGCTGCCATGCTTCTACCCAGAGTGGTGCGCTGAAAAGCACTGAGGAAGGGACACTGCCCCTAAACCTGTGGCGATTTAAGTCTCTGCTGTCCCTAAAGTAGTGTGTGCTCTTTGTCCCTTTATTTTCCTAACTGCTTGGATCAGGATAATGATTTAATAGTCAGGGTACTGCTGCTGCTCAGGAGCCCAAAGAAGTAAAACTTGAAGCAAGACGAAACCCTCCCTCTTTCTGTGAAGCTGTGTGTTGACTTTGACACTTGCCTTTTTATATATTTCAGGTAATCGTTGCGTGAAAGGAGAAGAGCTGAGCTTGAAGGGGGAGACAGTGAATGACTGTCATGCAGAAATCATTTCTCGAAGAGGCTTTGTGAGGTGAGACAAGGGGAAACGTGAAGGAGGAGGAGAGGGGCCTGCCGAGAGGTGCTGACCCATTCTAGAGGGACATAGCTGTGACGGTTCCTTGCTGTGTTGAGAGAGGCTGTGGTCCTCTAACACTACTGTTTACCCATGTGTTGTTAAATAGAGGGAAGTTATTTCTGATAAGAAAGGGCCATGGCTGAATGGTGCCCAAATTAGTACCGAACTGGAAACTTGCCAAGAGCCCAAGGGCCGCATCTGATGTACTTAAAATAAAGCATCCTGCAGAGGCTGCTTGGCCGGCACGCAGCGCGCTGTTTCAGTCTGAGCACAGCTCTGAGCCAAGGTGCTGGGGAATCTGCAGGCCAGGTCCGCTTGTGGCCTTTCTGGATCTGGGTGTAGAAGGCTTCAGGAAAAGGTATCGAATGTGTTTGCGTTGATAAGTCAGAAATCCTTTTTCATCGGTTGGAAAGGGTTTTCCCAACTAAACTGCACAATTGTTCTCTTCTCTTCATAAACATTCAGTGTGGCAGTTTTGTTTTGGTTTTTTTTTTCCAAACACTAAAGTGAGATGTAGTTGGACTAGCCTTGTTAATGTCTGCCCTTCCAGTTATGAACAGCAAAGCTGGCTGCTTTCTTAAAGCCTTTGCCTGCTGCCACTATACTCTGTGTGTTCCTCAGCACTGGAAGGGGTTGAGGGCAGGTCCCCGGCAAGCTGTAAAGTCAGAGGATTGCACTTTTGCTTACTGTCTGCCTCAGCTGTTAATCTTGACAGTCGTGGCTGCTGGGCTGCTCTGGCACAGCAGAGCCTGTCAGAGATGAGAACAGTGAGCTCCACCTCTCCTTGCAAAATAAGTCCCTGCACAGGCTCTGATCGAGGAGTCTCTGTGAAGCTGCGGTTTTTCTTTAGTCCTTGACGCTCTGTTGGAGACCTCAAGGTTTTTCCCTGTCCCCGGAGAGAAGCAGCCACAAAAGACCCAGTCATTGTAAACAGATCGTGGCGTTGCGCTAATAATACCACTTGTGTTCAGCTGCCCGTAGGGCTTTTTACTCTTGATGCAAACTTGGTGCTGACTAAAGGTGCTATGTTAACAACCTTGAAGTCTTCTTCACACTTGGATCAGATGCACGCAAGCAGCAGCCAGCCAGGCTCCTTTCTCTCTCTTGCCAGTGCTTCCCTCTGCTCACCTGACAGAATGCTTATTTTCTATGGCGTGTCCTCTGCATGGTAGGAAATCTGCTTTATTTCATGCCTTTTCTGTAGCATCAAATGCTATTCGTTGGCTTCCAAGTATTCTCAGCTGCGGCTCCTGGTCTTCGCTCTCCGGTGCGGCAGGAGCAGGTGACTTGGTGCGACAGAGGCAGAGCTTGGGACCCTGCCTGTCCCGGGCACGGGCAGTGGTTGGATTGAAATGCTCCTTGTCTGAGGAGCAAAGCAGTCTTTTGACGTGATGTTGTTATTTTCAGGTTTCTCTATAGTGAGTTGATGAAGTATGACCCGTCTAATCCTTCCTCTGCAGAAGAGAGCATTTTTGAGCCAGCGGGAGGGAAGAGACTCAAAATAAAGAGCAGCGTTACCTTTCACCTCTACGTCAGGTTTGTGCGGGGTTGTGCAGGGAGCGACCGGTGTCAGCAGCACTATCGCACCCCTGGCCCTGGCTGTTTTCTGAGAGTCAGTGCTAACCTGGGGAGTGTTTGTTTTCTAGCACAGCACCTTGTGGAGACGGGGCGCTCTTTGATAAATCCTGCAGCGATCAGGCGAGCGTGGTGGGGCAAGCCCAGCATCAGCCTCTCTTTGAGAACCCCAAACAAGGCAAGCTGCGGACCAAGGTGGAGAATGGTGAGTGCACTCGCTCCCTGCACGGTGGGGTGGCTCCAGTCCTCTCCTCTGAGCCTTTCTGGAGCTCCAGAGTTTCCTTACCCCTCTCTGTGTGGTGCTGTTGTGGGATTTGAAGCATTCGGGAACCAAAGGGGGTGGGTAAAAGGGATGGGGGCATTAGAGGGAGTCCCTTCTCCTTCCCCACTCTGCCTGTTGGACTGCCACACTAGCAAGAGTACAGCTGAAGTTTGCTGCAAAGCTTATATGTCTCTGACCTCCCTTTCAAGCACTATTTCATTCTGCTTCAGCCATGTGAAAAATGACTCGTCTGTAATCAGTACTGAGCTCCCTTTTTCATGTGATACTAAAATGTTCCCCAGCCCTGGAGACCGACTCCTGAGGTCACTCCGTGCCTGTGCATAGAAGATAGTTTCTGGTGCAGTTGCTGATGGGGTTTTGATTTATTGAATATCTGACTCTTTACAGAAAAGCTTTTCTTCTTCTCTTGTGCAGGGGAAGGTACCATTCCTGTGGAATCGAGTGACATTGTGCCCACGTGGGACGGGATCCAGCACGGGGAGCGGTTGCGAACCATGTCCTGCAGCGACAAAATCTTACGCTGGAATATACTCGGCTTGCAAGGGGCATTGCTGTCACACTTCATAGAACCGGTTTATCTCAGCTCTGTTACTCTTGGTATGAGACCCGCCATCCCTTCCCCAAGTGATGGAAAAGCTTGTTTGTGGAGACTGTAGGAGTAACAGACTGAAACGTCGTTCTTGGCACAGCTGTGCTGTTTGGAAGTGAAAAGGGAGGTTGTGGATTTTTATGCTGTGGGTGGAGTGGGTTTTTCTCCAAGGTTCTTGATTTTCAGAAGGCACATGTGATCTAGGAGGGTGAGACAAAAATTGCCTGTTTATGTCTTCAGTGAGAAAAGTTGCAGTCTATAAACCTTCATCTTACACATCTAGGGTACACGTAGCTGTTGCTGATCCACATGGCCGTGAGCTTGTGAGAAGCGCTGCGGTTCTCACGTCCATCACCCGTGCCATTCCTGTTTCCTAATGCCTTCACGTCTGTCTTCACAGGTTACTTGTACAGTCAGGGTCATTTAACACGTGCAATCTGCTGCCGCGTGGCGAGAGATGGGAGCGTGCTGCAGGAGAAGCTCCAGACTCCGTATCACATTAACCATCCTGAGGTACTGCGGGCTTGGCACCTCTTTGTCTTTCCGTTCCCCCTTCCACCTCTGCCCTTAGGTTCGGGCCTCGCTCTGCAGGGGGGGGTCACCTGGCAGAAGCTCTCCAGCCAGGATCAGGAGGCTAATGGCCAGAAACCTGCCCCCTTTGTGTCATCCCACAGCGTCTGGGGGTTACTGGCAATGACTTGGTCTGGGAAAAAGGAGACCAAGGTCACCCCGGTAGCCTTCAGCTTAGTAAGAACCTAGTGCTTGCTGCTCTCAGGAGTTTGGGATGAGCTGAACCCCTGCCTGCAGGGGATGGAAACGCCTTGGATTTCGTATGTCCCAGGTAAGATCAGAGCTAGTGTGACTGCCTCTCGAAAGCAGCAGCAGCAGGGGACCTTGAGTGTGGGGTAACTGGGGTTTTAACACGCCAAGCACCAAGCATCTGGGATGGAAAGTAAACGCTAGGCTCTGCCACAGATGAGCGCGGGGTGGTGGGTGCTGTGTGCCCAGTCCCCTGGCAAGAGGCTCCCCTTACCAGCGAGCTCGCGCAGCAGGACCCCCGTTAAGAAACCCTCTTACCTCTATGCAGGTTGGGCGAGTCAGCGTATACGACTCTGCAAGGCAGACGGGCAAGACGAAGGAGTCTTCGGTGAATTGGTGTCTTGCTGATGAAAGCGAAATTGAAGTCTTGGATGGCACAAAAGGGAAAGTAGATGGGTAAGAAGAGCCTTTCCTGACGCTGCTTTTCTGGTTGGGGAAAGGGGGGCAGCTCTGAAGTCGCGAGTACGCTCTGCGCTGTTAGAGCACCTTATGTGGAGAGAGGAATTTCAAACTGATGTAAACGAGCGCTCTTGAAGCAAAACAAAATATTGCCCAGCCCGGACCCTACAACAGAGCCCCGCTGAGCCAAGAGACCTCACAGGCATCACATTGGGGGTTTTGCCCTGTGCCCCCTGCTCCTCTTTGCTCTTCTGAGTGTCATGTCCTTCATTACTGCCTTTGTCTCCTTCTCAGACCGAAGCTGGAGGTGTCTCGCGTGTCCAAGAGGAAGATGTTCGCCCTTTTCCAGCAGTTATGTGCCAAGAACAACTGCAAAGACCTGCAGAACCTCTTGGTGTACTCGGATGCGAAGGAGGCAGCCACAGCGTACCAAGAAGCCAAGCAGTGCTTCTTCAGCACGCTGGAAGAGATGGGCTACGGCAGCTGGATTCGCAAACCCCAAGAGGAAGATAATTTCACTTTCCCTGATGCATAATGAGATGCCCTGCGTGTGTGGGGGGGTGAGCGTGCACAGGCGTGTGCCTGGGTGTTTGCGTCCTTCTTTCACCACCTTCTTTTTGAAGTGGAATCAGGAGCGTGCAGCAGTTTCCCCTGTAGGCCTGGCTGCCTCCTCTCTCTGCTCTTGTTACTCTGAGACCCTGCCCTTTCTCTTTTTAAAACATGCGTGAAAATGATTGTCTCTTTTTTAAGCTAGGGCAGGCTCAGTCCCTGTTTACTTTTATGTTTTCGTCTCCTCTTTTTTTAAAAGAAGATACAAGAAACCAGAGGGATTCTCAGACTGCGAGCGCTAAACCTTTGGACTGTGCACTACAGATCCCTCTGGCAGGTTTTGAGGCAAATTTTCTCTTTTGAGGAAAAAAAGAAAGCTGACTGGCTGGTTTTATGTGTCTCTGTCAGAAGGTGGCTGGCAGCCCCTCTGAGCTGGGACACGGGACCGATCTCTGTAAAAAAGCCGCCAGGACCAGCATAACATTCCGCATTAATAATAAAAAAGAAAGTTTCTGTATTATAGCTGGCTCTGTGCCATGGGTGTTAATTCGTGCAGAGTGAAAGAGGGGCCCTGGGTAGAGCTGGGTGAGTTTTGGAGAGGAATGGAGGTGAGTTACCTTTTGCTAAATGATGAATGATCTTGTGTAGAACCGTGGCAGTTGTGAATTAAGCCTCTTGCCTGAAGCCGGGGCTCATCGGGCAGAGTTGAGCCCTGAGGGCTTGAGTGTACCCTGAAGTGACGGGGCAGGGTTCTCCTGGCTCCTTCCCCCACCTCTGTCTCTGGATCTCCTCTCCAGTCTTGGGAGGTCACTTGGGAGGCTGGTGGTGGCTGCAGGCCATGTTGTCTCTCTGCTTATGTCCGAGCTCAACCACGTGCCAGATGCCCTTGCAGAAGGTGAGAAGTAAAGACGCTGTTCCCATCCAACAGCAAGTTTACGAGATGTTGTAGAGCAGCCTGCTCTTGGAGCAGCCCCTTTCCCGAAGCACAGCTTGTGCCGGCTTTGCCTGGGACGGGACAGTTGATACCAGTGAGATCGGACAAAGAGATCACGAAGCGGTTAGTGAAGCTTAGCCCAAACCGAAGAGGAGAAGTCGTGAGGCTGGTGGAGCCCAGCCTGGGGAGCGAGGCCCTGGCTCTGGCTGTGCCTCAGGCTTCTGCATCTCTCCCTGCGCAGCAGGAAAGGATGCCGGTGGGCAGACGTGCTGCGGCCAAGCAGGTTAAATGCTCGCTGAAAGCAAGCGCACCCTGCCAGCAGCTGCCGGGCAGCGCTCGGTCGCTGACTGCGGCGCAGAGGTGTAAGGGTTGGCAACAGCCTCGGCGTCCCCCTCTCCCCTGCACGTGGAGCAGGGCCCCTGTGGCAGTGACGGCGCAAGGACAGATCTGGGGACTCCTCCCTCCATGTTGGCCCCCCATCACGCTGCCAGCTGCTCGGGGTGCTGTGCCTGGGGCTATCGGGGCTCCCGCCGTGTCCCCACACCCTCCTGCTATCCCGGGACTCGCAGGTCTCTGCTCCCTGATGGGCCCCCCCCCCTCCTGCGCTCACCCAGGGCTGGACCCACAGCAGCGGGGGTGCAGAGGTGGGATGAGCCCCTGGCGTGGGGCCGGCAGGATGGTGCTTTAGGGGCAAAGCTCTTAACGTAAGTATT
>NW_009235480.1:0-490 GCF_000690835.1 Fulmarus glacialis
CACAGCAATGTCCCCAGCACCCCGAGCTAGCACCAGGTTCGTAGCCCAGCAATAGCCAGAGCCGGGCTCCTGCTGCCCATCCGCCAGGAGAACGGCCCCAGGGCTGGCGGCAGCTCCTCTCGCAGCCGGCTCCGCTCTGGGTTTGTTTTTCCTGAAGGTTTCGCTGCGCCGCTCCTTGGATCAGCCTCTCTTCCCTGACGATGCTCCCGGCTAATTTAAGAGCAAATGACTGCGGTGCCAGAGAGCAGAGCGCACCAGAGAGGAGATGGGGAGACCAGTTAGCCAAATAAAAAATTAAGATGACCATCTGGATTTCTGTTTTCTCCCACACTTGACAGCTGCTCCTCTGCAAACGCCACGGATCTCTGCCCTGGACCCGGCCCCGCGCTTCCCGCAGCGGTGGAGGCGATGGTGCGGTTTCTAGGCCAGCTCTGCCCGTCTTCCCATCAGTTTTGCTGGCTGAGCTGTGCCCTCGGGGGGTGCCAAGGGG
>NW_009235480.1:535-819 GCF_000690835.1 Fulmarus glacialis
TCCAGCCCCGCAGGGTGCCCTGGGCACTGCTAGGGGCTCAATCCTGCACCCCTGTGGGGCAGCAGCGGGCTTCCCGGGGCAGAAGGTGATTTTTTTTCCCCCTTCCAGACAGCTCTTCCCTGTGCCCCATCCCTCACCACCGCCTTGCTGCTGGTCCCAGAGATAAAGCCTCTTCCATCTAAATTCCCCGGGAGGTTTGGAGGGTTAAAGCTCTGCTAAACCCATGGTTCATCCCGGAACAAAAGAATACATTAATCCCTTCCCTCCAGGTCCTGCCGGGGCTG
>NW_009235481.1:0-71819 GCF_000690835.1 Fulmarus glacialis
AGTGAGGGAGCCGGGGCGTCCCCTCAGCCTCACCCCTGCCTCAGGGCCCTGCCCGTAAGCCCCGGAGGACACGGGCCGGGCAGCAAGCCCTGGCTGGAGTCTGGACCCCGCCTCCGTGTCGGGCCACTCTCCTCATTGCTGACCTCGGCCTGTTTCACCTGTCCCCGTGTCGCCAACATGGCTGCATGGAGGTGGCCTCTTACCTTTGTGAGGCCCAGCGTGCTGCAGGAGGTGAGAGGGTAGGGACCAGGGAGAAGCCTGCCAGCTTTCCCACCTTCTCAGCCTACTCGGCATTTGTGGGGACAAAGTGCTTCAGTGTTTCCAGGCCTGTGGCCTGTCGGTGGCTTGAACTCCTGGGGTACAACCCCTTACCTCAGATTTAGGACCACCAGAGCCTTCAGGGCTTGCTGCTCCGTCCCAGATGCAGAATTTCAGCATCTGGGAGCATTAGAGTTCTGCCGGACTTGGGATCCTCCAGGAGGCTCTTTTTAATACAAGTAACATGAATAAGGGCCTGGCCAACAGGTATTGGTCCTGGTGTTACTGTCACATAAGGGAGCAAATAGCTGAGTAATTGGGCAAATTGTAGAACACAAACACAGTTCTGCAGACTTGCATCCTCTACAAGTTGGGTCTCTCACTAACACCAAAAACATTTTGTCTTTTTGGATGGATGCATGTATTTGGCCATTAATAACAGGTTAGTGAGGGCTTGGATAACTTTCCTGTGTAGTGGAGTAAGTTATGACTCATTTAACTGTGGTGTGAATCTATTTATCATGGTAATAAGAGCCTTTTTTGCACCAATTAGTTAACAATTTCTATTCCCAGAGCAAAAGAGGAGGGTACTCTTTGATCTTGAGTGCTGTTTTTTTTTCCTTCTAGCCCAAAATAGAACAGAACTAGTAAGAGCTATGTTGAGTTCATGGTTGAAACTGGTACTCGGACAAGAATGTTGCAGGAAGATAAGGTGCTAAATAAAGTTAAACAAAAACAACCCTGCTAACTGCAGTTCCATTCAAATGTCAGGCTGCACGTATGGTAGGGGAACTGGGCAAGACCCTTCACTAGCGTAAACAAGCAAGACTGTAAAGGATCTTGTAAAGTACTAATTTACACCCGTGAAGGATCTGGCTCCTTCTTAGGAATACAAAACCAGAAGTGTTAAAAAGAGAATTTGCAAAACTTGTTTCTAAACCAACAACATACTAACCAGGCTTTCCCCCCCTCCACCAGAGCAAGAACAACAAACTAGCTTAATAGACACAGCATTTCAAAGGAAACTTTTCCTGCATCTGGTCAAAATAGAGCCAGGTTTCTCTGTTCTGAGAAAATGTTCTTTCTTGCAATAAGCCTGCAAGAAAAATGACTGATGGAAGAAAGAATGTCATTGCTACCTCTGAAGGCTCACTGTTTGAGGACTAGCCTGATAAAGTCTTGATATTAAAGTTAACAAATGTGTTTCTTTATGTAGGTGTTCCACTTTATTTTAAAGACCAACATATTGTCTGGGTTATACAGGACCTTATCCTGGAGCCAGCTGCAAAACATAATTTACAGAGTTCAGCAAAACAAGACACTGTATGTTCATATGTACATTTTGTTGTTCTTCAAAAACTGTTTTCAAAATCTTTAAAAAATATCGTGGCATTATGTTGTTATTTATCCATTGATTAGCAAAACAGAGAATAGAAACCCCAATATATCTGAACCTAAGAAAAAGGAATTTCTGTATACTTACGCAATTTCCTTCCAAAACAAAAGTTAGGGAGGTATTATGTACTTAAATAGCTAAGCAGAGAAGAAAATTGTTAAGAACTAAATTTGATCCTCAATGTTCAATGAGAAACTGTTCCAAGCAACCAAAGTTTGTTTCAATAATTTTCTCACTGCAAAACAAGAAAAGTCTCCAATACATTCCATAGCACAATATATTGAACTGTTTTTCAGGTCAGAAATATTTTCATAAGGTTTTGGGTTGGACCTCTAGTGTTGGCTAAATGTTTCAAAGAATCATCACAAATAAAGGAATTCTAAAATATTTAAAATTAGTATTTAGGCAATATCTAAACATCTTTTCCCTGGAGTCAAGGAATTAATCAAAATCCACTTTTTTTTAATGGATGGATGATACAGTAAAAATAATTTTGTTAGATGATTCCCAGCTAGTTCATGTTACTGAATGCTAAAACGACTGGCATAGGTGAAGGCAAGAACATACTTTTAAAAAGTGTCAAATAGATGACTACTTAGTGATGAGAATCCAGGGAATAATTATCTTTAATATACATTCAGTTACCAAAACTGTATTATAATTTGCAACGTTTTCAGGATGAATACTTTAACATAGTAATGGCAATTCCTGTTTTTCCCCTTCATAAGTAGCCATGTCTTGATATTAATCATGTTCATTTTACAAAACAACAGAATTATTTAAGTGGAAGAAGAGAAAAAAAAATCCAGAGTTCGGTGTACACATGGAAGAGCTAAAAATGGGAAGAGGAGGCAGATGAATGTTAAAATACATTTATGGAGTCAGATAGCTAGGCTTTGATAGTGAAGAAAGTAGGAAAATATGTTGGATAAAGAGGATATATGTTTTAAATATTAAGGTGGAACTACAACACTGAATTGTTTCTTAGAACAATAATAGTCTACTTTGAGTATTTACAGAACTGTAGCAAAATTAATAACAACCATATTTGTTATTCCACAGTTTGCAAGTACTGTTTTAAATCTTTATGTCTTTAACAGGATTTTGATTTTAGAAATGAGACGTCGTAAGTCACTGAAGTATGATGATGATAATACACTGATGAAGCTAATGGTAAACCTTCCAATTCTAGTAATGTAATCGGAGCAGGACTAGTAAAGCGTTTCTGAAAATCCCACCATTGGGCTATAGTAGATCAGAAACGTTTGTATCAGCTTGGGGCTGTGTTTCTGTTTTCCTGTACCAAATTATGACCAATATTATGTATGCATTGTCAGATATGCTCATTACATACTATATTTTCACTTTGTGCCTGCCATAGTATCATGTAAGATCATACTGCTAAATCACTGCTGAATGTTTACAACCTGGAATTGCTGCAGCCAGTTATAAAGAGACACCTTGATCTTTTATGTGATTACTTCCCTGTGGAAGCTAAGACTCAAACAAACAGTAGGTATCTGAGTGTTCTCTGTTTTCTGAAAGCCTTTAACACTGACGTTGCAATTACAGGTTGCACCAGTTCTCCACTGGCATGGAAGTCATCTTGTTTGCTGTTAGATTACTTTGGGGGATGGTTTTTGTTTGTTTTGGTTTTTTAAATGCCATTTTCCACTTGTGCCCAGCAGAAGTAGGGGACACGTTAAAGAACTTTTTTTTCGAGGGGAGGAAAGAGAGAGTTGTTTTGTTTTAGGTTTTGGATTGTTTTTCTTGAATTAGAGCAAATATTTTGTCGCATTCCATTTCCTGGAGAATCCGCAGTTTAGTCAAGTCAGTAGATCATTTTAAAAACACAGCCAGTGATGAAGGTAAATGTAACCCAGTACCGAACTGAGAGGACTGAAGTCCTACATTGTTTATGTGCTTTCATATAGGAATAACTGTATGACAATAACTTTTGAAATATTCTCTATCACTTAAAAAATTCTGTTCACAGAGGCGTGTCATTACTTTAAAAATATTCCTATTAAAAGCCGCAAAACAACTAAGTACCTAGACCTCAGACACAAAGAAAAGCTTGAAAACACAACAATAACATGTTGAACAAATAAACTTCAGTCTTATGATTCAAAGCAGAGGCAAGGAAAGTGGAAAAAGATAAAAGAGTTTGCTTCATTTTTTTAAATCCGGGGAAGACTATGGCTTAGCCATTTCAGTGGGGAGACAGGGAGATATGTGTAAGTTTTCATTCATTCATCAAGTTGCAATTAAGAACAGTTTTCTGAGTACCTGTATGCATTTTTCATTGGACACGTTGGTAGTCTTATTTACCATTCTTTTTAATTGATCACAATCTATTAATATACAACTGGTATTCATTTATGCCAGCTTAACTTTAGGTTTTAAATTTAAGCAAAATCTTTGTTACAGGTTCTTGAATACATTCATGCTGCTTATGTATAAATCCAGCAGATTCTCCCTGATGACAAGCATTGCTAGTCAAACAGCTTAGGTAGCACACCAGTAGAAACTCCAGATACGGAGAGTGTAAATCATTTGAAACTGCAGTATACCCAAAAGCCTGATAAAATTCCTATAATGTGCAGTAATAACTTTGTCCTTCTCCACTAGTGCCTTGTGTTCCTATAGCTGTATGCCTAGGGAGAATCCTCAGGTAAATTCAGCTCATTTTTTCCTTCAAGTGAATTTATTCCAGCTTCCTTGATCAGGAAGCTCCACAGTTACTGTGTCATTGCTCTACCTGCAATTTAGGCATCTATTAACCATTGCAGTCTACGCTTTCTCTGAGTCAACAAAAGCAGAAGCACCATCAAGAAGTACCAGGGTAAGAATGTCTAGGAAAGGTGACACCTTTGCCATTTATTCGAAAAGCACCACAGTACAGTGCTGGTAATTAGGACAAGTGCTGCATAGAAAGACACAGGAGATGTTCATCCTTAAGAATTACAGAGATTACAGCAGCCTAGTTGACAGGCAAAGTATGTCCCAGACCACACACTCAATAAATTGTTTCCTGAAAACTGGACAATATAGCCTCGTCTATTCTGAAATGCTGCCTTCAGTGGCAAATTAACTATCTACACACAGAACAGGACTTGGAAAAACAACAAGAAACCTATGTTCCTCCTCTTGAAAAAAACTAACAAAGCAGGAGCAACCTAACAATTTAGCAGTTGATCAGTCATAAGTCAGAGACCACATTAATGAATCACTTCATAAAAAGACTAATCACTGTCAAAAAAGACACACTTTTAAAAGGTGTTTATGCAGCCTGCTCTTCTATCAGTCTCTTTCAAAACAAATGGGACAGACAGAAAACAGCAGATAACTTTCTATTCAGAAAGTTTAACCTGCTTTTAATTCTCCCCCCTCTTTGTTGTTGGGTTATTTTTAACTGTGGATGCAGTAAGTTTAGGAATCTGGTCAGTAGAGAGAAGTAATGTTGCAGAAGATAGTAGCATGCACCAGATATCTGGAGTTTGGAGGCTATCCAGTCCAGCAGCTGACAATCCTGTTTAACATCATCTGTTTGAATGCTATCTTACTGCATGCTTATGTCTACATTTATAATATCTTTTTACATTGTTTCATAGATTTTTTAAAGCATATTGGTGCTGTTCTGGGAAAGAATGTTATTGTCTACCAACGCTCAGGTTTTAAGTCCTAAAGCAAAGTTTCAAGAAAGGTTCTGAGCATATATTTAGACTTATGGCTCACAAACCACTTTTTGGTTTTGTTTTTGTGTGTGTGTTCAAAGTTATGCGTATGTTTAAATGCTTAACTGCTCTGCAACTTAAATTTGAACCTTGCAAGGTGAAAAATTGTCCAGAGGATTTGTCCTGCTATTTGTCCATAGGATTAGTCCTGCTATTTACAACGATATTTCTATTCTTTGTCTTCAACAAAAAAAGTGTCCAAAAAATAAAAGTAAAAACCCTTCCAAGTAAGACTGGGCAAGTGTATATCTGCAATAATACTTGGTAGACTCTTAAATGAATGTTTGTTACCAAGAAAAAAATATAAGAAAGGCCAGTATCAGCCAACTGGAATTTTGGTTTATGTCAACAAAGATCCAAATTTTTTCTACAATGTTAGCCTGTTCTGTTTGCTGCTATTGTTGCTAGTTGACCAAAAGCTTCCAGGTATAAGTGATTCTGAAGAATTCAGGTCCTAAATGGTTACTTGTTTAGGAGCAGGACTTCAGGGCAGAGCTCTTGAAGGGTTCACTGGCAGTAAGAAGAAAAAAGTTGAGCTAGAAATGTAGCTAAATTGCTTTGGTGCATCACATCTTGTAAATGTCCTTCTCAACACTTTTTTCCCTGCTCCCAACCTACTTGCATATCTTGAATAAAGTGTCAGTAGGAAAAATAAAAATCTAAAACTTGTGAAAGCCTGATAAAACTAAGAGGGGATACCTTTAGGAGATTTCGGTTATGATTTCTGACAGCCAGACACACTTGTGCACACATGCGTATGTATTGTCTCCAGTCTGTTTCAGCAGTTGCCCATGGTGTCCCATCCTCCCCACGTACTTGATGTGGTTAATCATTCAGCAATTTTCATAACTGAAAAAGGATTCTTCTGAGTATCACTCCAAAAGAGAAAACTAAAGAGGCTTACAAAACGCTGCAACATTAATTTTCACCACTAAGGCAGATGTGGTATATTTTAATCTCAGAAGCACGTGAGACTCAACAGGCATTTGATTACTCACTCAATGTCATACAGGATACAGTATGCATATTCTTACACATGCAAAGGTATCTGAGGGCAGAGTGACTAATGGCATTCTTCAAATGAAGAGATTGTTACATCATCTTCTTGCATCAAAAGAAAATTCTCCTCCTTGCATTAGTCACAAACCCTCTCTTTGTTAGACTAAAATCAATATCAAATAACGCTGCTGAATTAGCCCTAAATAAATTAACTGAACTGTTGAAATTCTGAAATCCCCCCCAAATTTTTGCTCCATAGTTATTTATGGAGGGGACTGTGTTTAATAAAAGGATTTTCTGGTATTTAAGGAAGGGTTTCACTCTTAGCAGCTGAGAAAGAAATCACTAGTTATCACTAAATCTCTTCCTGGTCAAGGAACACTTCCTGCCTGTGACCATGTTAGTCTGTAACATATAATATCCTACTTCACACGTATGGAATGACATGGGATAGATAATCGTTCTTCTTCAGCAGGGCCCACTTGGCAACCCACTTTTGATGTCAGGAGTCATCAGTCTGCCAGTTAAGCATAACTGTGGTGTCTTTTAATTGCACTAGAAAATTTCAGTGGGAGGTTGTACACGTGCAATGCAGGGAATATAATGCTAACTCTGTGGCAGAAGCGAAGATTTTTCAAACAATAATTCATCCAAGAGCTTTCTAATGCCCCAAACAAAAAAACAACATAGAATAATAGAAAAAGTAGTAGCAATGTCTCCTTCCCTGCCAGTACACCTTTTCTCAGCAAGTAACCTCTCAATGCAAACAAAATGGAAACTATAGAACTCCGTGGATAGGCCACAGGAGACCTGTGCAACAATCAGCTCTGCCAAACTGGAATTTCAGGTTGCTTTCATCTCACAAAATGAGAGTTTTCATTTCGCTAGTACCGTTCTAACAGGTAAAGCTAAACAATGCAACATAAATTAAGGTCCTGCAAAAAATCTTTTAACCCGATTTAATGACAAATTCTAGTCCCATCCCTGACCTTTTGCTAATTGGGTTAATTGCAATTCTTGTCTTTGTGTCCTCATCTTCAGTGTCTCAGAAGCACAGTCGCTTATATTAGCAGGATTTCATGTTTTACAGTAGCTATGCTGAAGCTTGCTGAATTTTTGTTCTGCAGAGCCCCAAAACTTTGTGTGTGAAGAACACCACAACTTCTATAGTATTGGAGAAGTATAAAAGGGAACCTTTGTCATCTCCCTGATTGATTACTAATTACAAATCCAGTGATCCAAGTGGTAGCATAACTACATTTTAGAAAGCACTTGCATGCATGGTGAGGCACTAACATTTGTTAATTGGGCTATTAAACTGCTGTTAAAACTTGAAATAAGTTGAGGGCTCTGCTAAAGTACCATTCAGGGAGAAACTAGGCTTATTGATTGCAGACTATCTGAACCACATCCAAATCCTATTCTCAGAAACTCTGAAAAGCGAATAACTGTATTTGCTTTGTACTCTAAAAGAATAACACATAAACTTAGTGCTAAATTACAAGTCTCTTGAAAGTGGATGTGCTAACCTCACTAATTCAGTGAAAACAACCCTCCAAACTCATATCGTACCAGGAGAAAAGAAGTTGCTTTTTCTTGACAAAATCTATGAGATAATTAGTTAATTCATATTTCCTATTATTTCAGAGCTCATTATAAATAAACGACAATTCATTTGACCTGCAAAGCTTTTTTGTTTTCCTTTAAGGACACCTAGTACTTCAAAATAGCCTTTGCAAATGTTTTTGTATTCCTGGAGGTCCCTCTAGTGGCTAAAGTATCAAGTTTTATCTGGTCTGGCTTAAGAGGCTACAGGTGTTTAGTCTCATTTTTTGTAGCTATTTCTCATAATAGACATAAATACTTTCTTAACATTGATAATTCCTCCTTCTAAATAAACTGAAAGTGAAATAAAAAGATTTGTCAGATTAAGAAAAAGGAAAAATAATTGGCACTTTAAGAATAAGGAAGCTATTGCATACAGTTAGAAAATTATGTGTTACTGCTTGCAAGCCTGCTCAACTTTGCCATTCCACCACAGTCACCGTTGTTTTTGTTGTTTTTTTTTACAGGTCTATTTTAAGACAAGGAAAGGTCATACCTTATTATCAGAATGTCCTCTGATACAGTAAGTGTTTTACTTGAGAAGCCTGTCTTGTTCAGGCGTGACGATTGAATAATCCGATGTGTAAACCTCTTTTTAGGGTACATATCTTTTTAAAGAGAAGTTGAGATACTCTTACTTGAGGAGTAAGCTCGCATTTAAAATTCAGAGTTTTTTAGAACCCAACAACTGTGGTTCTAAATTATAGGCTAAGGAAAGACAAAGTTTGTAGCAGACAGTCAACTTGTTGCTACTTTTTTAAACTGGAGATACCTATGTGACTAACAGGCAAATCTCCATGTGAGCTCTAGGCTAGAATTTATCATGCTAGTTAAAATGCCTTGACAGGTGACTAGAAGTGTATACATACTAAAAATACAGTTGTACAGAGATGACATCTTAAGCAACACTGCTTCTCACTACTCTCCCAGTTTCTCTAATTCTGCTGTGGTAAGAGCGAGGGTTGTTTATCTCAAGATCCCAGAAGCATCTACAAAGACTGAAAACTCAGCATCATCTGCTTGCTGTTATTTTCTCCCCACGCCTGGTACGGGAACGCTGTCTGTGAAGGATACTTCCCTAGACCTCCTCTTCGCTGCTCAGAGGAGTTTCTAGCTCCTTTTTCTTCTTTCACCTGAGGAGCTCTGCTTACAGTACCACTGTCCCCACTTTCAGCTGCACCCATTTGATTGGCCACACATGCCTATTTCTAGCAGAGCTAGCTGGTCACAGCCTAACTGGTCCTCAATGGGACAAGCTGCCTTATTACAATCAGATAAATGGCAACAACAGAAATAGGACGAAGTAGCTTATAGAAATCATCCCATTTTTGGATACAGGAGACCTGATACTCTAAAGGGAGAGTGATTCAGTGACTTCTTTTGATGTGCAACAAAACCCAAAATACAACTTATGTACTTATCTCTATAAGCTGAGTCATAATATAGTAATTTGATGCAGCTGGGGATCTGACCCTAGCATCTTTTCAGTACTGACTTACATGGTCTTTGCAGGGTCTTTTCAATGTAGAAGGCCCTCCTGTCCAGTTTTTATGGGGTGTTGTACATTATGCTTAACAGCAGATGAATCTCTTTACACTACTTGTAAAACAATGGTTTCTTCTGCACTAGTAACTTAGGACTCCCAAAATGCTGGTGACAGGGTAGAGAACAGGAGAGTATTTTCTAAGAAAAAGGCTGATGGCTTAGCCCACATTTCCCATTGAAAACATGTCTGTGATTTGACTTCTGTTAACGATATAGGCAAATACTTGAAAGAGAATAGCATAATATTTGACATTTACCATTACAAGCAATGAAACATGAAAATTAAACTCTAATAAACTTAGTAGTTTTGTGGGTAGCTGGCAATGCAAAAGCAAAAAAAAGAAAACGAAAAATAGGCTGAACTTTAACTTGATACATTACCCAGATTTGCATAAAAAATTATCAAAGAGAGCACCAAATTCCTGTAAGTATAGTGAAATTAAGAAAGTATTTTCAGTCCTCAAAGAGGAAAGAGGAAAGTTCCAATATCTAACCTCACACTTGAATGACCATAGTTCAGTACTCAGTTCTCCCACAGACTTCCTGTGTGTCCTCTGGTGTGTCATTGTCCTTATTTGTGCCTCAGGTTCTTAATTTGTAAATGGGATAATAGTACTGTCCTCCTTTGTAGCTGTGATGATAAATGCCGTTGAATGTTAAGCACCCGGATTTGCTGGGGAAGAGGAGAAACAGGATTAGTCAGTATAGAGGTAGGGATGCTTTGGAACACTGTATAAAGTTCTGGTGTGCAGACAGAGCTAGTAACATTAGGATTTTAAATCAAGACATTGTGTTTTGAATGGAAACACAAACTTGAATGAATGCTTTAAGTGCTGCTGATACCATATAGAGATTCTTCCTCTTCCTTGCATTTGCTGTTGCTGTGAAACTTCACCATGTTAACAAACGCGGAAATGGACATAACCTGGCTTATCAGCCACATAGACTTCACCGATAACACTGATCTTTTAAGTTTAAGGCCAACCATTGTACAAAGAAAAAACAAACACAGCCCATCACCACACCAATGGCTGGGGTTAATAATCGAAGGGGGAGAAATGGGAATCTGTTGAGGATCAGCAACTCAAATGTTATGTTAGAAGTCACAGTTCAACTCAATGAACATTCAAATGAAAGTTTCCCCGTATAAGACAAAGGAACGTAAGTCATTGCACGTACACTGGCAGCATGAGCAAGACAGTGGGATGAGCTAAATAAACAGTGTCATGAATTTGCAGTATAGCAGATGCATTTAGCAGCTTACAAAACTTTTAATCTCAAGCATCCGTAAGATAGTAATCAATTATGAATCTTCATATGCAAGCATTATTTCCCTCTTAGCAGGTTGACATGAAGGCTGGAAAGCTACCAGGAAGGGAGACAGATGCACGGGTGTGATGACTGGTTAAAGTGACCAGCAAGCCTTATTAGAACTCTCCAGAAAAGATAATGAAATGGGTTATTAATAAACACATCTGCTTTGAGCAGAAGGGAGAACAAAAAAAAGTTTTGCCTGACAGAATACTGCAGTTTAAATAGCACTTAGAAAGGTAAAAACATACAGGATTTCAACAGAGAAGACACTTGCAGAAGAGTAGTCCAGGAGGGACGGAGATGGTCTTACTCAGGGTCTGGTACATGAAGAGTTTAGCCTCAGACCCAGTATTGCTCCTTAATTGTTGATTAAGCTAAGCAAACCACTCAGTTTTACATTAGAGGAGAACTTCTTCTTGGGCTATGACTTTCACAGTCTCAGCATCTAGTGTTTTCTGACAAAACTGTTAGTCAAATCTGGACAAAAATAGCCAGTGCCTTCAACACCACACATTACAATCTGGTTCAGCTTTCAGAGAACATTTCCTGTTTAAGGTCCTGCTTAATTTCAGGTTTTTATACTTCAAGTAACCATCACTGTTGTAACAAAGATCAAAGATAAAGGACTTTTTATGACTGTGATGTAATGGAATTTAACACAATTATATTTCTAGAAATATAAGCATTAACAGAAACATGGATACTTAAAAAATAGTGACATATGAACATAAAAAGGAAATTTTAAAGCAATCCTGAATAACTACACAGGTCATCATGAGAGAAACAAAATCTCCTGTTCTCTTGAACATATAGAATTTGGATATCTGACTGTTTTATGTCATTTTATATTCTAATCAAAGGGATTTGTCAGAGATATACATTTTCTAAAGGTTTTAGAAACAAAGCACAAAGGAATCCAGACTTGCAGAAGAAAGGCGAGTTTAAAGCCTATGAAAATAGCAAAATCTGTGTTGAGGATACTGAATATTTATGGCATACATCAACTTATGCCAAAAAACCCAAAGCCCCATTAAAAACATATAGGAATCATACCACTTATTTTGATAGTGAAGGACAAAAGTATTTGAAGAAACACATTACTATGATCATGAAAAAGTTGAAAAACTTGGGCATACCTTTGGCTTCTTCAAAGTAGCTTTGATTTGCAGCAGTCAACTGAGCTGCAATAATGTATACCAAATGAGATCTGTTATATATCAAGAAAGCCCCACAGGCAAGTTACCTAAGGAAGCATAGTGATGCAACATTTGTACTCTGAATACGGAATAAATCACTTAAATGAATTCACTTTCAAGCCTGACATGCTGTGCACCAAAATTTGAAGCTATCAGTGAAGATATGTGGACAGTGTTTGTTTGGAAACCTAAATCATTAAGAGAGCACGTAGACTGCACACATGTGCTCTGGAAATTTTGTTAAAAGATTTCCGTAGCTGGGGAAAGAATGTCACTCTTCCAAAAGGGAATGAAGGGTTAGTTACTGATGCAGTTACTCAACATCCAAGTTATTGCAGTAATTTGAAAAGTTAATTTAGAAAACACATTCACAGTTGAAGTCCGTTCCTGCTGGTTGTCTGTTTCTGATAACTCTATGCTCCGCTACTGCTGCAGAGAAATGCTTATTATTTGCATCTCCTTCTGTTTCACAGGGCTTATTTTCATCCCAGAGAATAGCTATTGGTATCATTATACAGTAGCAATGTTTACTTCTATTGTCATAGGGACCGGTGTGCCAAGTAATCTGGTAACATCTTCCTCTTCCCAAATAGGAAAAGGGAGCAGCAGCAACTAGCATTGGTAACACTAGCCATCTCAATGCGACTTCAGCCCTGCAGATGGATGGTCATGCCTGTTGCAAAGGACAGCCAGCAGGTAGGATCACCAACTATACTACGTATATTAAGAGATGCTTGTAATTCAACCAAGAAGAGACCATTACTTACTCCACATTTTCTTTCCCCTTCATCATCTGTGAGTAATCGGCAGCAATATAAAACAGTCATTGCTACTCTTTCTTCCTTTTGAATAATGAAGTATATGTAAAACTTCCAGTTTTTCTGTATCAAGAATTTCACAAGCTATTTGTTGCTGTCCTTTGTCTATGTTCTAGATTACTTTCTGTAGTGTTTTTTCTGGTCAGTACTTTGGTTTTCTTACATAAATAGTAGCTGACTTACTGTATTTGTCCTGTTCTGCAATTAGATGTCAGCAATGTTCTACTATTGCACTCTCCACTGTTTAGACAACCTTTTAGCTTGCACTAGGAATAACCCTTTGAATCTTCATAGACTCTTGTATCTTGCTGATCCTTGGCTCCTGTTTTGGCCTTATATTAGCAGACTGCAGAACTATTACAGTCAGGTAGTTGTCTACTATTCAGCTGTTTCTGAGACAGCAAAGTACAGGGGTGAACCCATGACTTCTAGTCTCCTGCACTGTAGGTTTCTACTCTATGGGATTCTTCTGCCAGCCCCAGGAGTTTAAGACATGAGCATGTGCTAACATAACTGTACACTGTGCTACTCTGTTTTCCTCTTTCATATGTTTACTGTTCTCTCCTCATCCTCAGCCCTTGAAGACAATTCCCAACAGTATCTTGGGGCACAGATGATGTCTTCAGCTCTGTGTCTATTTTAATATTTGCTTTTCTAAACTTTTCATGTAATTTTTATTTTACAAGACTGCATTCAGAACAGCAGATTATCTGAATATTAGGTGACAGGGTTAAGGTAGAAAAAGCCCTCTTTATTTGAAGGTTTCTGATAAAAGACAGTCAACTGCTTGTAAAGACTCTACATTCAGACAGGATCACAGGGAACACAGCCAGAAATGCTGACAAGCCAGAGTTTGGCTAATTTTATTCTTCATTAACTCTTCATCTTCATCTGGGAAAGCATCTTCTCCTACTGAGTTTAAAAAAATAAAATCAATAAATAATGAAGGTGAAAGTCATCCTTGTCTTTGGTAAATTCTTTGAACTTTCTATAATTCTTTTTATTCTAACGGATAGCTCAAGGGAACTGCTCACGTAAATAAAATTAGGTACATGCATTCTCAAAGCACTAGGTCTATTATCTTCAAAATAGGCTTTTTAAGACCTTCATAGAAGTAAACAATGTCTGCTAATTAGTATCACCCCAGATGAGTATGTAGCCTGCTTCAGGTTTATATTTAATATTATTCAGCATTTTACACTACTTATGTTTTTGTTTCATCAGTATTATAATCATAGCCAATGTGGGATAGGATACAGCATATTGATAGTGATAGTAGAAGTTACGCATTTCTATAGCTACATTTTCACTTTGCATTTCAGTAGCCAATAATAATTCCATAGAGTTCTAGTTTTTAGCTGTTTTCATCAGACTTGTGGCAAGCGAGAAAGTGGCTTTTTAATCTTTTCTAGACTTGCATTCTGTAATTAGCTAGAAGTTACATGTTCATCTACATAGGTTTTGTTCTTTTTTTAAACAAATGTAAATAGCATTGTTATATGCTCAATATATAGCTCCACACGCTTGTAATTGTAAAAAAACTTTATCCCAGCTATGTTATGATTCAACTCTTTAGCAGAAATATTAATAGGAATTCTGTTAAATTTCAAACATGAGCACCTCTGACAACGTAGTAACTACTGAAGTGCTATTCTCAGCTCTTACCTCCTGCCTAGCCCCACACTGTGACATAACCTATGAGGGAGATGGCTCATGGATCTAGCATCAACCGTGAAACTTTTTAACTTCCCAGAATAAAAAGCTTACTTGTCAGGGTGGCTGATTTAAGCTTCTATTTGCTTGCCTGAGGAAACCTGTGACAGCACCATAAAGTACACTGTGTAAGCATATCTCTAGTTCTATTTAACTACTAAAGGCATTTTATTGTATCTTGATCATATGGGTTACCTGGAGTAATTGGGACTTTTAAAAATCTTTTTTTTTTTTTTTGTGACAGATAAAAATTCATCACCGCTTCTATATTTACCATATTAAGTATTCCATTGTCTAGATAAGAGCCTTGCCTGTGTGGCAAGTGTAACAATAAGGCATCCCATTAAAGTTGTGGTACATTAGAGCACCACAAAACTTGTCCCTGCGTAGCATTATGTATTCGAGATCTGTAGCTACATTGCTACTATGATAAAACAGGACCTTGTACTTCCAGAAGCAATGACATCTCTTTACTGAAACTGTGCATCTATCCATCCCTCTGTAGAGTTCTATCTATAGAAACTGGATTGACATAGTGGGTTTTTGTTTGGTTTGTTTTTTCTCTCACCGTAGCACCTTGGATCTACAGGTATTGAAGCCCCCCCACCAAACCCCCAAACCACTCAACATTGTACTATACACTGTAGAAATGGGGGAAAAAAAGCATCTCTTGTAATAGCAATTTTGCTCTGTAATTGCTCTTTTCAGGACCAAATTATGCTGAGTGAGGCAGAAGCCAGTTTAACACAACTCAGAAAGTTTGACTGTTGAAGAGGAAGAGGTATTTCTAGAGTAGTCAGGAGGCATATAAGGCTTAATGGTTTTGTTGGCTGGTGTGACCATAAATTTAAACAGGCCTTGATGAAATACAAACCACCACAAAAAAAAAAAAAAAAAAAAAAAAAAATCACTGTCTACTGTCTAAGAGAGGAAATCTTTTGTTACATATAGCTTCCTTATAGCCATCTGAGAAGAGTAAAATTCATCTATGATTTACAAATCAGTTTGATCAGTTATAGAGCAAACCTTTAAAGATGACAGCGAATTTTTATAAATATTCTTGTTCATTCCTTCACCTCCAAGTTTCATCTCAATAAAAAGCAGAGGTTGCAAGCAGGAAAAAAGCTGACCAGAGCAAGACTTTGAATGTGTATAAACATCAAGTGAAGGGAAGCATCTGTTATTCTATTTCTCTCCTACAGCATGTTAACCTCTGTCAAGCACTGAATTCACCACATTTTAAGATTTACCTCCTGCTTATAACTGGTTATTGCCATGAATACACCTGCCAGCAGAACTGTTATAGACATAGGGAAAGCATGTGTGTATGGGGAAGCAACAGAGACTTTTAATACACAGTGAATTTGACAGACTTGGAATCCCTGTGCCAGCACATGCCTCTTATCCACCTGCAGGCAGAGATGTTCTTGAGTATCCCAAACATATAAGAATAAGTGAGGTCCCTCTTTCTCCTATACATTGAAGCAGTCCTTAACAACCTAGATCAACCATTTTCATCTATATGCTACGTTCAGATACTTTCTTCTGTGCCCTGCAGTTTTATAATCTCCTCATTCACTTGGATCTGATCTGAACCTATCTGATACGTAACCTGAGGAAGAGTGCCAAAGAGCAAATTGGCTATGATTTGCTGCAGCTGTGGGTTAAAAAAAAATCAATACTATCCAGAGGAAAAAAGGCTTCCTTCTCGTTGGCGATAGGCATATAGTTAAAACCTAGGGTTGGCAGGGCTTGCTATATGCAAGATCCAAATTTCTGAAAAAAGAAAAGTGGGTCTGATTTCTAAACGTGCAACACGACCCAGTGAACTCAGGTGCTTAAGCCCAAGGCTTCCCAAAATTCACAACCACATCCAAATGCAACTTCAGTTTTATAGTTAATGGAAAAGACAGAGAGAGATTCATGTCTTACCAAGGGAAAAAACTTAGAACAGTTGAGCAATTTTGCCACTATCATTTTTGCACAATGCACTAAGTTCAAAATTGTGCCTGCAGTTTTGTTATATTTAAGAAAGAAAACAGACTAAATTATTTTCCTCAATTCTCTCAAAGTACACCTTGTATATGGTTTATGCAAAAGAGATTCTTGGTTTTGAATATACTCCCCGTTGAGCTTACAAAATTTGCCTAAAACACTGAACAAGCTCTTATAAATAGGAGATGATGAAAGCAGTCCCACAAGGAAACACAGTGAAGGGGTTTCCCCCCCCCCCGTAAAAATTGCTCTTTTCTATAAAAGAATGCATGGCTACAGGCATGCAAAAAAAAAAAAATTGTACACATGACAACCTTGCATAGCTTATAAAGTGGAATTTGTAAAGATTGGTACTTAGCTTAATGCTAGAGGTTAACTTTGTGAAGTCAGCTGTTGTCATCAAGAGAAACATTTGTGAATTTTTGCAGATTCTACAAGTGTGATATATTAAGATCTTAACAAATGAAAAATACTAACTGATCTGAGCAAAACCACAGTAGATTATTTCAAGCCTTTCCAGTTCCCAAGTGGTGGTCCTTTTTATTTTCTAATACTTCTGCTTTCAGTAGTATTCATTGTGTCCTTTGCTTTCAATAGTACTGATTCGCCAGTGTCCACATAAAATCCAGCTTCAACTAAAATCTTCAGGTATGGTTTTGTCTGCCTTATCTGAACATTGCCCTTCCTGAAACACTTGTTTTGAATTGGAACTATTCCCATGTTCTTATATTTTCTTTCAGCATGAACTATGACTGTGGTTTCGCAATACATTATTTTCAGGAGTTTGCGTGTCATGCTGTATACCACATTAGTGAACTGATTTTGCTGAAAAATGACCTGGCAAAAATGAGTTCTTTTTAAGTGAACTCAGTCTGATTCACTGTGAGGCCACACAAAGAGTTGTGTTGGCACAGCTTCAAAGTGGCATGCCATGCTGTGGGAACAGAGCAGTGAAGGTCCAGGAGTATTTGAAGCTAGCGTCAGCCTCCCCCCACACCCCATATACAATGTGCTATGTAAGCACAGCCAATTCCTTTATTTTAATCGAGCAGTGTTGCTGTGTGTTTTCTCTCATCTGTTCCACCTGCTCCCTCCATTGTTTACTTCCCTGATGTCTACATTTCCCTTTTATCACCTCTCCACCCTCTCAGGTTTTCTCCCCAGAATAAATCCATTTCTGTGAAATTCAGTGGCTGACATCCGTATGCAAATTCCTGCAAGCTCACTAAAAGTACGTTATTCAAATAGCCTCTGGTGCTCTTTACTGTGTTAAGCAGGTGAAGACGGAAACAAAAAAAGACAAAGTACCTATATTTGCATTAGCATTTTGCACATTCATTTGTTAAAGACTTGGTGCTAACCCTATCCAAACCAAAGCACAATCCACTCTCCTAGAAACTAATGGGAAGACCCCTGTGAATACTTGGTTTGCCTCGTATCCTTGTGTCTTGGCAATTACAGGAAGGATCAAGGTCCAGAGGCATACCCTAGAAATGTTAAAACAAAGCCTACGCTGGTTCAGTTAACAACACTCTCTTCCCACACATCTTTTTATAGCTTGCTGTTATTGATGGGTTTTTTAAAATAATTTTTTTCTCCTCTGACATCTTGTTCTGATTATTGACTATGCACAGATACAGTAAAGAGGAATTACTTGAAATAACATTCTATAACAAGTGCTGTTCTAGAAAGGAAACTGACAACACTGATGTTTTTGAAAGCTTCGAGTGGGGCCAATTCACATAAATATATCTGGAAACTTAACCCAAACTTCTATTTTACTAGGCCACTTCTATGCTTCACTTCTTCGCGTGATTTTGCTTCAAGTTCCTTGTTTCTATTAATGTTTCCCCCTGTCTGGCCCTGTGGCTGCAAGCTCATAAAATCTCCGGTTAGTGAACACATTCCCAAGGTTGCTGTCAACCTCAGCTAGCCTTTCTCTCTTTGTCCTGGTCGAAGTATGGAGAAACCTTCCCATAGGTTATTTGCTGTGTACTTGTTGCATCCCTCCAGCTCTCATCTCATTTAACGACTTTTCTTAGCCCTCCTCTCTGAATGTGAGAGAAGTGTAGTGTACTACAGTTCAAGTTGCACTTGTCATGACAGTCACATTTCTTTTGTTCCCTTTTTCTATTTGTGCAGTTCTCAAAGATTTATTTGCGACAGGCATGACAAAGCCCTGTGCAGGACAGCTGGCCGTGATTTCTGCTGGTGTATTTCACCATCCCTAGGTCTTTATGCTTTATTTAGCAATTCCTTGGCAATCACGGCAGATGATTCTGCTTTGTCATTAGGCTGTGATGCAGAAACATTTCATGCATCATTACTAGAATTCGAATGTGCTAATTCCTGACAAATATTTTCCAAAGCTGCAACATAAATATAAGCAAAATAATGTGTATAATTGCACATAGATATATATACATCAGTCTCTCATACAGATATGTGTGCATTTATTTTTCCTAATAAATACTTCTTTCTGTCTCACATCATATATTTATATTCCCACAGCAGGTTTACATATTTTTTCCTTCCTGGATTCTAGTTAATGCCTTCTCATACCTCCCCTTCTCCATTGCATTTACCCTTGATTAAAAACATTCTTCACACTTAAACGTACACACTAGTTAAGAGTCCATCCAGTTCATCTTTGGAGCACATGCTGAAATTGAATATGAATTTTGCAGTCTTTACTCTGCCCTTCACTTCTCTGGTTTTCTTTATTCTGATCCCCTGCATCTGCTTTGTTCTTCACATTTATTAGGTTTTAATTCAAAACACGAATGAAAACGTGGCTACTATTGGAGGCAAATAATTCCATTACACTGTTGCTGGCACCGGCCCAGTAAACTCACTGATGCAATTTTCCTTGAGTCAGCACTAAAGTCAGTAGGAGCATTTCCATTAGTAAAGTTACATAAGCATATGAGTATCTTGAGGATCAGAGCTGCAGACGCATATCCAGCTCTTAGGGTTGCGATGACGTGCAGGTTAAGGTCAAGTTCTTTGGGTCATAATATACAGACTCCATCACAATCGAGGACTGCGGCCTGGTTGCTTTACTTGCTCCCTAACCAGTGGTATAAGGGTTTCATTCTTTCCAAGGAAGTATTTCTCTGAGTGTGGTTACTATTGTATCCCTGGGCAGCCTTGTTACCATTCTTCCCTTGAGCCCATTACTTGCTGTCCTAGCCACAAATATATGGAACACATCTTTCCTGTCATCCTTTTGCACTGGTAGGCTATTACATTCTCCTTTTCCCTTCCTGCAGTCTTCTCTGCTTTTGGTTACACAATTCTAATTTGCTCAAGCTTGTCTTCTCTTTTAGTGCAAGGTCTCTGTCTGTTCTTGTTGTTGCTCCTGCTCAAACCTTCTCCAGCTGGTCCGTAATTCCCTTGAAACCTGGCACCCAAACCCAAACAGAATATTGCAGCTAAAGCTGTTCTGACAAACAGCTGAGTGACTTCACACAGGTTATCCTGTTTATACTGTCCTATACGGCATTTCTCTCTTGCAAGAACAGCATAGCATTGCTCACTTACGTTTGCTCTGCCTGTAACCCTTAGATCCTTTCCAACAGGACTGCAATTTAGTCAATGGTATCCCATTACGTGTGTTGGAAGCTCATTGTTCCTGCTCAAGCAAAGTTCGTTGTATTTGTCTCCATTGCAGCTTCCCCCTTACTATTCACTTGCATCATTACTGTGAGCCCTCTCTTTTTCTGACCAATAGTTAAGGCTGACTTTTCATGAGGATTGCTAGCTTGCCCTGCACCAGTAAGGGCACAGTAATTGGTATAGCTTTCTTTTGCTCCACATGAAAGCTTCCTTTAAAGTTTTAAACCAATGGATTTGCTCCACCTGCCACTGAAGCTAAGGGGGGGCTTTGTGACTAGTTTAACATCAACAATAGTGGGCCTACTGTATTACTATATTTAATCATTTCACCTACATATTCAAATGTACTCCTTGAGTGGGTGGAGGAATCTGATAGTGATTAAAAGCCAGGGTGTGTCCCAGCCTGCTGATCAGCATATTGGTATGAAGGAGAATTCTTACTACTGCTAAGTCCTGAGAGCTAATGACTACCATACGCCTACTCTCTTAATCGAACCATTACCCCTGAAGACAACAATTGAGGTCAAGCCATCCCTTGACTGGGCCCATTTTCACAAGATATGTTTGAAAGGCTCAAATTTGACCTCTCTTCCTTCCATGGACACAGCCTAACCCTGGTTAAAATCTAAAGGAAGGATGAAATAGACCCACATTCTTGTCACCAATCTGGAGGTGAACCATCTGTCATTTGTTACCACACAAGGAAGAAGAGCTGCACATTCATAGCAGGCTAAGTGGCAGCGACAATCCTGGAAAGAGCCTGTGGAAAGCTGAGGGAAACGTCAAGAGAGGTTGTAGGGGAAAAGGAGGCCGCGGAGAGAAGGCATGGCAGAGGAGGGGTGAGGAAACAGAGACAGGAGGGAGAACAGTCCAGAAAAGGATGTACATAGGTGTAAAAATGTTTCTCTGTGGTTCTGATCTCATTACTTTTTCTGGATAAATCCTTCAGGAAAGAATCTCTACAGGGATCCCCCTTGTAGAGTTCCCCTACAGCCCTCTCAACTGTCCCCCTGAAGTTATACCTCCCTGCCAATTCCCTACATCCCAGAAATCTAGAATGCCCAAATAAGAAGTTAGGACCATCCAAAATGAAGGACTAAACAGCATTGGGGCCTGCAAACTCCAGCGTCACAAGCACTGATTGTACAATGGTACAATTCTAACAGCTCTCGTTTACGAAGTTAAAGAAATAATGATTCATGAGACTGGCTGACACCTGGAGTGATTTAATCAGGCCATCCCTAATGTAAATGACATTGACTCACATTTCCAGATGTAGGTGGAACTGGCAATTGTCTTTTCCTCATAATTGTCTTAACTTGCTTTGCTAGTTAGAAATAGTTTTCTAGGTTATATTTCAAATCTGGTAATCATTAGAGGTACATTCTTTCCATAGATGTTTGTATTTATAGTCAATGGGAACATCTAGGACAGAATTTGACCTACAAACTTAAATATGTAGCAGCAGCCTAGATAGAAAAATCTGTACTTAAGTCTGAACCAGAACTAAAGTAAGATTGCTCGATATATACATATGTACACAAAATTTAAAATATGAATGCACAGATTGGGGCAAGCAAGATTTTTGTGGCTCCCCTCCCCGCCCCCCCCCTTATTTCTGATTGCTTGCCTTTAGGTAATCTTTTCATCAAATTTAATACAATGGCATTCTCACAGATAATGGAGGGGAAAAAACTTTAAATATTAGGATTAAAAAAAAAGTTGGCATTTTCTAAAAAGTTTAACAGAAAATAGTATATGGAAAGGGAGAAAGTTATGAAGTACTGGTCATCCCCCATTGTTTTTTTATCCAGCTGTATTTAATAGCCTTTGTCTCTTCGTTGCTTTCCTCCCTACCTTTCCTCTCATCCAAAAAGTGCTTAGACCATGCTCCTCTTTCTGGCTATCTGTCTATTCTTTCCCAAGGCATGGACTTATTCCAGACCCTTGCAATTAAACAATGCTCCATGATGTTACAGTGATGCAAGCTGACCGTAGTTAAGCTGACTGCAGTGGAATGTCATGACTTTGACCACAAAGATTTGACCCAATTACTATGACCTGACACACTTGCAATCTAGTACAGCCTGAAGACTCAAAGCAATAGCCCCTGAAACCACTAGAGACTTACGTGAAAGCTGGAACCAAGCAGAACAAAACTGAATTAAACCCCGGAGAAATGCACTCCAAAAAACTGTATTATGTTACAGAGTTCGTTAATATAATACACGCTTACTTTGCTTGTTAGGGGACATTAGGTTAGGTGTCCACATGCTTTTTAAGAACTAAAGTCTTAACAATCCAGGAGGAAATGACAGAGCTGACTATATCCTCTTCCGAAGATATAGTCAAATATTGGGGACATAATGCAGTCTGTGTGCTGACTGATCATTATGTAGTGAAGCTCCACTGCAGTGCAAAGTGGTGGTAAGGCAATGTGCAGTACTTGAAGAGATCCCTGCAGTGTTCTCCGATTCTGCCCATAACAGCTACACTGCAGTAGCCGAGTCAGCTATAGAGGAAGGTAAGGAAATATTTAATGTGGTCAGCCTTCGTGCTTAAGAACCACATCTGCAAATCTTATGCAGCAGGGTTTTTTCTGGTGATTTTGCAACATTCATAATACAAGCAACTCCTGGTTTTGCTTTTTTCCACTTCTATAGTATCTATAGAGCAGCCTTTAAAATCTTCTTCCCCACCCCTTTAAATACCAAAGCAACATTTCCTTGCTCCATTAGCACCATTGGGTGGAACATTGCACTGACGTGGAACATTTGCACCTGTACATTACTGCAATCATACTGAAAGTCACAGTATTTATTCCTTGGAAGTCAAACAACAGGTGGAAGATAAGGCAAGAAGAACTGTCAAAGTGTCAAATCTCACTAAAAACAAAACAAAAAAGAAAACAAACAAAAAACCAACAAAAAAAAGCAAGCTACTTGGCATTGCTTATTGGCTTTGTCTGTAAAAGCTCCTGAAAGCTGCACACAGAAACTTAGGAAATATCACTCCGTAATAGTCCAGGATCTCATCTAGTGTAGATTCTTAGCTCCATATAGGGCTACACCATATTCTTGCATGGATACCATTCAGAATCCTGCATAATTTTTGGACTTGTTTTGCCACTCTGTCAGTATCACTTTTCTGCTCTTGATGCTGGAAGACTTCCTGGCTTGGAATATGAACACAAGAACAGCTGTAGAAGATCATAACAAATTCCATTTAGCTCTGTATCCCATCACAGACAGTGGCCTGCAGGGATGCTGAAGAAGTGGTATAAGATCAGGATGGAAAGATGAAGTAATACTTCCCCAAAATAAGCTCTCCGTCTCTAATGTCATGGTTCAGAGACTGCTTGATTTTAAAAAAAAAAAAAAAAAAGAAAAAGAAAAACGTGCCCTGTGCAGTGCCAGTTACCAGCTGCCTTCCTCACTTTTCAGTCTTATAAAAGCTTGTAAACAAAGCTTCTGTTTCTGCATCTTATCTGTTTTTGTCTCCTTCACTGTTGTTCACTACCCATTGAGAACCAGAATTCCTAAACTGAAAATCAAATAACGTGCTATTTCTGGAAAAAAATAATTATCCAAATGCAAGAATGTTCCTTATAAATATCAGCAGCTCAGTGTCTTTATTCCAAAAGAGAAGTCACGGATAACCACATGATCAAATTTTGCAAGCTAGGATCTAGAACTAGACTTAAAATTAACCACTTGGGACCTATCTGTGAGGCCAAATTAACTGTCAGATTACTTTGTAAATTGCTATCTATTCATTGTCATTGCTTGTGTGTAGATATAAATAAATGTGTGCTATCTAGGACAGTGATGAATGGTGGCTAAATGTACCCTGGAAATTCAGTCCTGAATACTTTTTTCTAATCAAATCCTTTGTTCTATCAGCAAGTTCCAGGAAGTGATTTCTGTACTTTAGAATAGTAAAAATGTGTTGTTATGACTCTGTATTAACTATTTTTTCCCAGAATATTGTCTTCTATGCTCTTAGGAGATAAAGGTACATCTCGCATCTCCAGTGGAAAAGTAGACTCAAACAAAAAGGTGGGCTTTGCTGTGACTACCATTATCGATAATCCAAAAGAAGTTCTTTTAGGTAAGACTCTTAACCGGACTAGTCTGATATCCTAGTGTTCAGGATAAACACTTAATTCTCTCCAGAAGTGACTAGCATGCAGGCAGGGAGAAGAATGAGAACACCATCTTTAAAGCAGTGATCTCTGACAGAAGTTTGGGGGGTGGATACAGAGGTGTGGAATAGCTGTAGGGGAAACAAATCATGAGAGGGTCCATAACCAGTTTTCAGAGGCAGATCAGAGAAAAAGGCAACTCCAAACAACGTTTTCACAGAAAACATAAAAGAAGAAAATACAGAGGCAGCAATGGTGAAGCAGCCAGGATTTAGGGTCCCAAGAGACTTCCCAGCCCAAGGGAACAGCTGAAGGGCTTGCTCCCTCTACTGGAGCGTCCTAATAGACCCACAAGAGACTTGCTAGTTTGACCCACTTTTAAGTCCACAGCAAATCTCTTTGACTAGGAAATAAAGATTAATGCAGGGTTGATTACCATTGCTGGCTTACTATCACAGGGATTTTTTAAAGGACTGAATATGTACTTGAATATGCAGATGAAGGCAGAAGGGAGAGAGCTATTTCATTGCTTTTGTTTTGAAAAGAAACAAAATAAGGCATACAAGTTGAAATCTGTATTTTTCAAATCATATCAGTTCCGTCAAACTGGAATGTAGGAAAAGCGAGCAGACCTTTTGAGTGGCTCATGTATTGCAGAAGAACAACTCTTGTTATATGACCTTTGCTCTAGGACAGATTACTCGCCATCATTCCTGTAGTCACGTACAGAGAAAACCACCTGCCTTTTTGAACTGTATGTTCTTATTGAGTACAGCCTGGCCTCAAATACTTTGGCTTATGAATAAATAGCCTATTCCTAAAGGAAACAGAGAGTAAACCTCTCCTAAAGTATCTTCAGACCATTACAATGTCATCACTTAGTTATTTAGTGTCGTGTTGGATAATACAAGTCATAGTAGCATGATGCATAACGACATCAAGAAACTGTGACTCAGACACTCACTGACACAGCTCTACTCTTGCTTGCAATAGTTTGTGGCTGAGGCTCCTCTTTCTCTCTTGTAGAATTAGGATGGCTTTTGGGCTCTGAGACGGCCCACGTAGTGTTGGACAGAGTGCAGGATCTTGCACCTTGCAACTCAGCTTTCTGTCTGCTAAATAAGAATCGAGAGAGCCTTACTCCTTCATGCCTTTTTATAACTTAAGTTACATAGCTTTGGCGTGGAATCTGCTTCCTCCTGTGTATAATGTCCAACATTTGGTACAAACACCTCCAATTTTCGCTGAACCTTAAAAGCATAATAGTAAGAGAGTAAAATATTTGACTAAAAACTCAGCTAGATGTAAATTAATGGATTTTGTGACCTCTCCAGTTTAAACAGCTTCTCATTTTCCCATTTTCTGTCATCTCAGTGAACACCTTGGTCTACTGGTGATCACCTTACAAATTCAATGGAGGAAATGGAAACCAAGCTCTGCAGCAGTGACAAAGAGGAAGCTTTCAAAAGAGAACTACCATACTGCATAGGAGAAATAGACTTCACAGCTTCTGGGAAGAAACGTGGAAAGGTACAGCACTGAGGAGTTTTAACGCTCTAACACTATTGCTGTTCAGCTATTACTTCTTAGCATTAAATGTAGAGACTGTAATAGTGAGGGTCAATGTGCCACAGTGCGAGGCACCACATTGTACCCAAAGTAGGGACCATACCTTCCTGGACATGAATGTGATTTAAAATAAGGCCTACTAATATACAGAAATCAATCACTTGCACTGACATGCTACAAGTACAGTTGATCACTTTTTCCTTTAAAAAAAAAAAAAAAAAAAAAAAACAACAGAAAATCAATCATGTTGCTTCCTTCATTTTGCATCATTTCCCTGTTTTAACCTTTTTCTGCCAAAAATTAATCACTATGGATTTCAACATTCTCAACATACTTCTGAGCCATTTCAAGACTCTCCTTAAAGTTCTCTCTCTCTGTTCTGCTGATATGCAGGGAAGGATGTACATGGATAGACCCACCCCCTCACTAGTCCTTTGCATGCCTTAGCGCTAGAGCAGAAGGAATTCCTAGAATCAGAAATCTGCCTTAAGATTTTGTTTCATCGTAAAGTCTTAAGCACAAAGCCAAAATATATACAGAACAGGAAGAAGCAATAGAGTCATGTAACACGTCCTTGAAAAACAGACATAAAGTCAGGCAAGTATTCCAGCTAGTGCAGAAACAAGAAACGCCTATGAAATTTGTTGGCTTTGCTAATATTGCCATGGAACTGAAGGCAGTTCAAGAGCAATATGTCAGTCTGCAACACGGAATTAACCCATGGAACTGACCCAATTAGTGAGATGACAATTTTACAGAAGCCTGCTAAATTCATCCGAGTATTTAGTTCTCTATCAGGTCTTGCTCAAATAAATTTTTCTTAAATAACCAAGTTGATGACAAATTCCCCTCTGCATTCACCATGAACAATATCTCTACTGTATCCTACTGTCCCATTGTTATTCAGTGTTTTTTTGTTTTGTTTATTGAAGTTTATTAAGGTCCCGAGTACCATCCATCCTGGAATTATATTCGAAGTTATGCTTAACAAATGGAAGCTACCTGCTCCCAATTTGGTTGTCTCTTTAGTAGGGGAAGAAGAAAATTTCCAGATGAAGCCTTGGCTACGGGAAACCTTAAAAAAAGGACTTACAAAGGCAGCTCAAAGCACAGGTTAGTGCTTTAGGCTTTAAAGAAGGAATTTATATTCCTACTGAATTCTCACATCTAGCATCCAGTGATCTTTTAATGTCAATGAGCCTGCTCACATGATTATTTTTGGAAGTTCAAGGCTTTGCTGAATGCAACCTACAACCTGTATTTAAATAGCTTTAAAAGTGAAAGTTATTGTATTAGAAATAGCAAAAATAACTTATTTCAAACCAAATTGTGCTAGGCGACTATTCCTGAAGTGTAAAATTACCTGATATTATTCCCTCAGAGATGACACTAGAAAGATAGCATGAGATGGGACCAAATACATTGTCCCTCTTTGGTGCCATAGCAAAATAATTCTTAAGAGAGCATAGCAATTTGACTTCAACAAGAGTGAATTTAGGTCAAAAATAAGAATTCATGTTTTCTCCATTCTAACTTTTTAGCTACCAGTCAAAATCATGTTACAATAGCTTTTATTTTTTGAAGATTGTTTTCTTCAAATCTGAGAGTTGAACAGACTTTGTTAGTAAAACAACCTATGATTAGATTCAAGTTTAAACAAAAAGACCTTCATAATGTATAACACAAAATAAGTCAGCTCACTTTCTCCCTAGCTGTTCACATGAACGACAAGAGTAGTGAAAAGCATTTAAAAACAAAACCAAAACAAATCAATATCTGGGAACAAGCATGGAAGTGGCTTTCATTTAAGATGACATTTATTTCCCCCCCATAGCTTTATGAAAATACCTGCAAAATGAAGTGAAAATATCTGTAAGCACTTCACAGCAAGCTCTTGGTTTAGTTTCACTGGTCCAGACAAGATTGTAAGAGTTTTGCTTTTTATAATGAAACAGCCCAATACTGAAGTACTTTTTAGTACTTTTGCACCACACATACATTCTCTATCTCCAGCTGCCTTCTATGCTTAAGACTGGACAGCATCAAGATCTCCAGTTCCTTTATATTACATATTTGAAAAAGGTTGGTTAGCTGTTTACCTAGGGTTCTCCAAATTCTTTGTCACCATAACAATACTGCTGTAAATCCTACTCTCCTGAAGAATTCACTCTCCACCACACACAAGAACGAGAGAAAGAGAACACCAGATTAGGCAGGTTATTCCCAAGCTCTTCTGCTACCAGGTGATTGCATGGGACTGTTTAGTCCTCAGTTCAAGCCAACAACTTCCTCCACCCCGTCCTTTTGCTCTTCCTCGTTCAACAATCAGACCTACTTGGTATAGTACTGTTTCTGCTCACATTTAGACAGTAAGTGACTCTAGACTGGACACAGCATTCTCGATGGGCGTATTGACATCAGAGTAAAGATGGCAACGTTGCATCACATGATATGTGAAGCACATTTGCTTGGGCATATAATTTCTTCTTGTTTTCCTTATTAAAGTCTTGCATACTTTGTATGTATTTTAACTCTAAAAGTTACAGTCCATCAAGACCTGTCTACAATTTGTCTATCTAAAAAAAACCCAAACAAACCATAAATCTAGTACTGCAAGTAATGTTACTTGACGCACAAATATGTTGAATTATAAAGAAATTATCTAACTATTTTTAAAAAATAATTTCAGGTGCCTGGATTTTTACCAGTGCTTTACGTGTAGGAATAACAAGACAATTAGTGCAAGCAGTCCGAGATCATGCACTGGCTAGTACTTCATCCAGAGTAAGAGTGATTGCCATAGGAATAACTTCACTCAGAAAAATTCAGCACAGAGAAATTCTGGACAACACAAAGGTATTTTTTGCTTATTCTACTCGTGAGACAGGATTGTTTAGAAGTAACCTGCCCTTTACAAAATTTGGAAGTAGTAGGCAGAATAACGTTGATCTAACTTAAAAACAAAAGTGGGGTTTGAAGTGTGTTTGGGGGGAAAACAGAAATAAAGAGCAGGAAGAGTTGCTAGACCCTAATGATTCTGTGCCCTGCGCACTCACTATACTTGGCAGCAATTCTGCAAATATCCAGCAGGTGACAGCATTAGACATTAGCTCAGCGGCCAGAGTAAGGATGACCGTCAGGGAAAAAACATGCATAATAAGGTACCTTTAATATTTTCTCCCTTGTCCACTTACTGCAGAAGCACTTATTCCAAGCTATTTCATAAATACTGTAAAAAGTATATTTTCTAGTATGGAATGCATGCCATAAATATTTCAAGATCAAGTTTTCTTAAGTAGTCACTGAATTGGTGTCTAATATGCAAAAACTTGCTCAACACACCAGGCCAAAAATGCTAGCCATGCAGGATTTTGTCTAGTTATTGGGAGCTCTAGCGACTTCACAATTCAGGTCAAAGTAATCAAAGTTCTTGGGGGGAAAAAAAAAAAACACCACACACAAATAAAAAACCTCACCCAACAAAACAGTTGCTGAAAATGTCAAGACAAGTTGATGCTGAATTGGCTTGAAGGTGGAGAAAAAAAAATTACGGCATGACCTTCTTGTCACTGTCCTAAGCAGAATATTATAACAATAAAGTAGGTGTGTAATGACAATGAATGACCATTCCTCTGTGCTATGTTACTTTCTTGCAGAAGCTAAGAAACAAATGACAAACTCGCACCTAGTTCTCTCAGCTAGCTAGCAAGTACCAGCTAGCTGCTGGGAGACTGTTGGACCATATCAGCATTTCATTGTCATTGGGCTTCCCCTTTTTCCATCCTTTTTGCCAAGCCAAGGACAGCTACCTGTGTGCTCTACCAGGTGGAACTCTTTAGCTGGAAGACTAACCTATTTGTGTGGCTGAACTGGTCCAGAAGGACCTCAGAGGAAAGGATTCGGTTCATTCAGTTTGTGAATTTTGTTTAGGAAAGTTGCTTTGGCAAATGCAAACGAAGTATTTCACCTCCTTCCCAGGCTAAGCGATCAAAATGCATCTGGATCTTTCCCAACCAGCAGCTACAAAACAAGTGCACTGGTCTTACTGCATTAGATTTTCTCCCCCTTAACTAAAGCCCGAATTCTTTGTTAAGGAATATTTCGTGTAGAGCGTTCCTGACCCTATGACTTCTGGCACTGCTTCCACCCAAAGATGTTCTGGATTTTAGTCAGTAACTTTAAGACAAAGGAACTATAGACAGGGATGTTGATCTAAACCCAGTTCTCTTTATACTTGGCACTAACACAGGCAGCTTGTTGTATAAAATAGAGCTAACAATCCACACTAGCAAGGAGAAAAACAAGCCCTGAAATCAGCGGACCCCTCCCATCTCTTCTGTGTTAATGGTATGCTTTAAACATCACTGAAAGATCACTTCCACATTTTCAGAGAATAAATAGGAAAATCCCCGAGGGCCTTTTCAATTGGTTGTTGTTGCTCTGGGTCCTAATCAAAGGCCAGATCTTTGGCGAGTAGGCTTAATGTTACATGGCAGCAGAATATAGGCACACCCTCTGTCAAAACAAAATTTGAAGGCAAATTAATTGTCTCAAGAAGCTTTCCCCAACAAATGAGACAGAGAGAAGGAGGTAAGAGAAACTTGTGGCACTTGCTGTTTGGAAAGGACATGCAAATTTACTGCCTTTTTTTTGCTGGAATAGCCTCTGATATTGCTACTCTTCCCAGAGCTGCTGACAGGGAAAGAAATCATAGGAACACACCTGATTATAGCCTTTTTCAGCTTGCTTTGAAGGAGATTTCTGTTCTCCAGTTTGACCGTATGCAGCTTCATTTCAGAAAGCCACTTAGGGGCATGCTATGCAGTGTGCTCAACTCTTCTACCCGCAGCGTGAGGGAGCTTGTCCTGTGGGTTACTTAATGTTTTCATGCATTAGTAGTGCTGCTACGAGTTCCTGGGGATACGTTCACTGCCTGTCCACCGTCAGCCTTAGCCTTGGCTGTGGAGAAGAACCTGGATAACCCCCAGGTTGGGCTTCCCCCAGGATTCAACAGGGCACCTGCTCTTCCCAGCAGACACTGCCAAAAGCTGAGATTAAGAAAGGCTCTGCATAAGATCTGGCTCTTAAAAACTAGAACATAAATCTCTCTGCTATACCTTAATGACAACTAGGTTACTTGCATAGTTACTTGCTATGTCTAGAAAGGCTTTAACACCTGTCTGTGCCCACAAAATTAGTGGGAGGAAAATGCAATATACAGGTACTATAGCCAAGCTGACAGTCTGAGTTTTGTTCATCAACTCAAAGGCTGCAGGAGTTGGAAAAGAGGCATGATAGAAGGAAATGCAGATTTTAAACAACTGCTTTAATCTGGCTTACTTGCAACAGGACAGAGATTACAAAGATTAAAAAGAAGAATAACCAGGCATTTACAGCCTGGCTTGTGGCTAGGAATGATATATCAAAGTGGATGTGCAACAGTGGGAAAGAAAGATTTATTAAGGAAGTAAGGGGAGCTTGAAAAAGTGTGTGTATGGAAGACCATATGTAGCACAATCCTTAGAACAAAAGTCTACAACAGGGGTTCTGTTTTACCCAGTGATTTTATGCAAAAATTCATTAATAAATAATTTCAACCCCTCACCCAAAATAAAACATAAGAAGATCGCACTTTCTAAAGTCTGCCTGTCACTCATTCTTTTAGAAATGCAATTTCCAGACTGAGAATAACCATTAAGACCTCATATAACTCTGTCAATTAAATAAAGCTGCATTTAAATTGACATGGACATATAGCAGGCTAACTTATCTACTTGGCTAAACATGGACGAAAAGCCACTGAAATGAATAGATTTGCCCCTGTTTATACCAGCTGAGACTTTAGCTCTCCAAGAATTACAGCTCCATCCATAATTATTGGGTCTCGTGGCCCCTTTCCATTTGTCCAACAAACATTTCCAAAACCTCTGAATGAATGCCTACATTCCAGAGATGATGACTAACGTCACTATATTTTGCAGAGCCCAAGAGGGAAACTTCAGGGACTTCAGCTTTCAGTCCTGTCAAATCTGGCACCTTTCAGAAGGAATACAGCATCCTTCTCTACCCTTTTCAAAGAGTCTATTCAAGTGTCTCAAAGGTGGTGTGCTATGTCATGGCACAGACAACACAAAAATGGAGATGAAGCACATAAAAACATGGACTGTGTTTTGTAGAGAACACTAACATCTCTCCTCCTCTCTCTAGAATGAAAGTCTTGTACGCTACCAATCAGATGATAATATCCAAGGCCCACTGTATTCCCTGGACCACAACCATTCCCATTTTATTTTTGTGGATCACGTAACACCAGATGAGCCAGATGGAACCACTAAGCTACGTCTCACCTTGGAAAAGCATATTTCAGAACAGCGTACTGGATATGGTGGTAAATAGACTATATAAGCACGCTAACTTCAATAATACTGATATTACAGTGATACTTGCGGGCCCCTGGCCTCACCAAAGGCAAGCCCAATTCTCAAACTGGACAATCATCTACATAGGCAAGATAAAGTAAACACATTTGTCATGATGTAAGAGGCAGAACTAAGGTAACTTCTGAAGTTGAAAAAGCTGCTCTTTGAACCAAATACCCTGAGCTTTATTGCATCTCCTTAAACATAGCTCAAAGCTGACCTTCAAAGCATAGTTCAAATTGCCTTAAAACACAACAGATGGAAAATAAATTCAGCTTTAAGTGCCTTAACCAGTGGGTCTAAGAGGTGGATGTTCATTGTTGTATACTTTTATCCCCTCTCGCACACAGGGTCTTGAATTGCTCCCACACTGGAAGAAAAGACTTGTTCCAAAGCCCTCTGAAATATTTTAAGCCATATTTATTTCAGGATAAAATCTTATCCTGGGTAAACAACATAGCATCTAATGGCCATCTAAATCTATGTGACCTTTGTTTATAATGAGAACTGAGTATTGGGCAGCCCTCCTACTGCTATTTGCGGAAAAAATTCAGTTGTAGTGCTAATAAAGTTACTTTTACCTTTCCTTTGCTTCTGTAATACCTGCAGTGCTAGCACAGCTGAAACAGGAGGGAGAGCTCACTTATTCGCACTTGTACGCATCAATGTAATATTCAATTACATAGCCCATAGTATGGTTGCACAGATGTACCTGACAGCATGAACGCACCCGAAGAATGCTTATCTGGTGACTCAGATAGGAAAGACCACAGGTGGACTGTAATGGTAGGCTGAGGTTGCAGTGCTGAGAATTAGAAAGTAGCCTCTTTCTGCTTGCAAACCAAATCTGATTGAACAAATCTCAGTGGAACAATTTTCTGTCAAAAAATGCGGATTCATTTGACAAATATTTCACTGGAACATACTGAATTCAGTGATATCTTCTATAAACAAAACCAATGTCGTTCATTTAAGCTCATTTATATTCAAGCTGAGCAAAGCTATGTGACTTTACTGAAGTAGAACATTTTAATAAGGTCATGCAGAATTTCCCTATTTTAAAAAATACCTAGAAGTCATTCAGAGGAAGTTTTTGATATGCTGAATACTCTTTACGGTTAAGGACTTCCCACCTTCCCAGCATAAAATCAGAATCCTCCCCCTCGTCCCCCCCACACCCCTCCTCCGGCTAAATTTTATCTAAATCTATGGTAAATGAAGAATATTTGAAGCCATAAACATATCTTGAGAAACCTGTAGTCACAGAGGTCACTCTTCAAACTAGAACATCACCTTATAGAGGTATGGCAATGCTATGCTGTTCACTAAAACAAATGAAGTTACTTGTCAATCACGTCCTGGCTGCAGCTCAGTTCTACCTTATCTCTGTAGTCATCCCACAACAGATCCAACAAGTAGTAAGTGGCAATCTGTACACTGCTCTGGGAGACCTACAAAGGGAAACATCAAAAAATTGTTTGAACCAAATGCCTTTATCTTCCAACTGAAAGAGGCATTCATCTCATGATGCCACTGTTTTGACTGAGCTCTTTTAGGCCAATCTATAGTCACCTTTGGATTACAGCATTTACAGTATAAACCATCTAGAAATAAGTGGGCCCCTGAGGGAGGATGGCTAAGGATAGGGATGCCTATTGTTTCTTCCCCTGCTGCCGTGACATGTTAAATATTTCATTAGCATTTCTTCTAAATGTATAAGTTTATGTTATTAATAATCACCACATTAGACTGTGCTGAATGAAATTTTAAGATGTTAAGAGTAATAAAGAGTATATGGCTCCTATCAACTCAGATCTGACTCTTCTCACCCTCGCTGGTCTACATAGTCAGCCTCTTCATAGTCTTAAATCCTCCTTTTATCAGGCTTTTCTCCCAGATTCCACTACACCTTCCTGCACATGCTAAGCACATGCATAATACCTGGGACAAACTGACAGCTTGTCACTTCTAACTGTATCTTAGTATAAATAATGGTAGCTGCCTCTCTGAAAACCTAACAATTTTGTCTTGCACCCTAATGCAGCTCCATTACTCCACTATCTGATCACTTTGCACTAAATAAATAACTTTAAAAGTCAACAGTGCTATGACATACAGAAGTGCCAATATCCATATTTTGCAGCTGAGGTGTACTAAGGTGAGAACAGACTGGACTGCTTGCCAGGGATCACGCAAGACGTCCGAGCCAAAGGTGCCTTTGTCCTGAATCTTAGACTAGGACTCTATCTGCTAGGTCATAGTGTTATTCTCTTCCTCTGCCACTCGCTTCTGCAATTGCCTGCCTTCTCCAGGCTCACGTCCTGGTAGGTACCAAAACAGCACATAACAGGAGAAGTATTTTGAAGGGGTCGGCAAGAACACAATAGTTTTGTGAAAGCTGTTACTTTTTGAAAATTAAATCATCTATTTCACAGGAACGGGTAGCATTGAGATCCCTGTGCTTTGCTTACTGATAAATGGAGGACCAGGCACACTTGAGGTAAGAAGCTGTTGGCAACTTTAGAAAAATAAATTAAGTAATGCTAAGTAATTAATGGAAAATTTGGTTGGATGACAAATACATGTATTGACATTTTACCTAAAGTCAAAATTCGTATCTACACACCATTAAGAAATGAATTCTGTTAATATTAAATTTGCCAGTATTTGTTTGGGAAAAATATTTCCTTTTGAATAGGCACCAGCTGATCACTAAAGCTTCCATTGCCAGCTCGTACAGTGGGAAGAAGGAATCCAAAACCAAAACAAACCCACAGAAGCCAGCTCCAAATCTAGCAAAACAGAAATACTGTGCTATTACTCAAGATCACATACGAAAAAAGATTAATCATTCAGTGCTGTCCAGCAACAGTGAGACAACTGTCTCTGTCACAGAGCTCAGAGGAAGTACAAGACCAGGTTTGCTAGATATGACATTTAAAACTATAGTGTCCTAGCTCCACTGAGCAAAAATACTGTAGGACAGAAGACTGGAGAGTTGTCTGCTAACAATCCCGTATCTGCTTCAGCAAAGGATCAGTTTTAACTTTTTCCTGAGTAGTTCTACAACTTAAAGAACCTGTTAACTAGGAGATACTCTTTGATTTCTATTTTACTTCTACTGATAGTTTATTTTGCTACTTTGTAGCAGCCTGTATGTCCACATGGAACTTTTTTAATAATACTCTCAAATGAAAAGGAATACTCTACAGTATCTTTAGAGAGACATTTAACCATAATTTAAAATTTCCAAGTGTTGAGACTCTGCCACACAAACTGGTAACCTTTTTCGGAATGACGACTCATTTCTGGTGACGTTTCAGTTTCCAGACCCTGTATCTTGTCATATCTTTGTCAGCTGGACTAAAATACACACTGGTATTCGAAATCTCGCTGTTTAAACTAGGATTATGTCAACTCTTGAGCTTTCCTTCTAGAGGCTAAATATGGCAGCATTTTCTATATCTTGGGTGTTGAAAAATCACATAGCACAACCTATAAATCCTCTTTTCAAAGTTTGAAAGAATAAGTGACTTGGAGACCAAAGGTGACTGGCTGGAGCTGCCCTAAGTTTACATGTGCTGAGAATGGATAACAGATTGTGCTTTTTTAGAATATCAACTTCTTAAATACAAATTGGATAATACACACCAAGGACTACAACAGTTGTTAAAAAAAAAATACTAAACTAAAAATAAAAACCCAAACACTACGCAACAAGCGAATCAATAGTTGGATTCTTAGAATCTCATTAGCTTCTTGCACAACTCCAGAGTAAGAAGTAGGTTGGCAGCAAATAGTCATTGTTGCAATTATGATGGTCTCTGCTTTCCTCTCTCAACAACCTGCCTGACTCATTGTAATTGCACAAGTAATAGAATTATCAGCATTTAACTCTTGTAGTTGCTATGCTCTAGTGTTTTTTTCCTGTAGCCCCATGTTGTATTCCCACAGGCAAATTCCTGATTTTCAGAACATATTGCCAGGTTTAGCAGCCAGAACAGCCTGCTGAGAATTTCTGTATAGTGCTCCTCTTGCACTGGACTATGCTGAAACACAGACTGGGGAGGGTGGGAGGGGGAAGGGTGTGTGGAGGGGAAGTCAGGGACAAAGAAGTTTTATGCACTGTTTGTCCAAATCTGGTTGCTTAGCTACTCATAGATGTGTCATGAAAAGTAGTCAGAGGCCTATACGTGGACGACCTGCTACAGAATCAGAAAAATCCTAATAGCTTAGAGGAGTCTGGACTGACTCCATAGTGAATCTGGTTTAGGTACACATTTATTCCTAGTTTGCAAGAAATCCTTCTTTTGAATAACACTTTCTTTCCATATATGAATTCTAAAAATGTACTTTTTAAACTACAGAGAATTTGCAGCGGTTTGGAAAATTCTGCTCCCTGGCTTATCTTAGCAGGGTCTGGAGGTACAGCTGACATCTTAGCTGCATTCATGAATGACCTGCAGCTTGTCACACCAGAAGCTGTTGAAAAGCAATTTAAGGAGAAATTTCCTGCAGAAAGCTTCTTGTGGAAGGACGTTCTCCAATGGACAGCAACAGTGAGCTCATATGTTTCATAATTACATGCATCATGTTCACAAGCTCTCTCCTACCATTTCTAGCTTCAGTAGTCCATTCAGTACAGGTTTGAAGAAGCTACACGGAAGTTTTGGGTACTCCAGTGCTCTGACACTGGTGTCATAGAATACCTCTCTAACACTGAAATCAAGTGCTCAGTTGATCATACAAACTACTTTGTCCTAGTGATTCAGCTGAACACTTACAGCTCTGTCCTTCCTCAATTATTTCCTCAAGTAACAGCCAGCACCCAGGAACCACACAGTCCTTCTGGAGGACATGAAGCATTATTTATACTCCACAGCTGTGGAGCTTGTGCAGCTGTGACAGAAGAGACCTAATTCATGATCTACAGCTGTTAAATGGAAACCTAATTGTGGATAAGCATGAATAAATTAAAAAGAATGAAAGGCATTTAGAAATTATCATATCTATTGTCAGTTATGTGTGTTCTTAAAGACAAAACAGATTCACAGATTTTCCTTACTTTTTGTCTTGAGGCACACTTGACAGTCTTAAACAACCATGCGTAAGTGTTTAAGAAACAAAAAACCACTTTGAGACTGTCTTTATGTGAAGATTGAAGAACACTGTGTGCCTCTGAGATAACCAAGTCCACTCGACCTGACCCACTACTTACTCTTTGCAGTCCCTGCCATAATCCTTAGCTTTAAAAGTTCCACATATTAATTCCATTAGCAAGAACTTTGCCAGATCACTATCACAAGGGGATGGAAGGGCATCTAGAAGCAATATTGCCAGATGCTCACAAAGTCTTGGTGCAGCTGCACTGTGAGAAAAAACCCTCAATAAATAGAAAAGCAGAAGAAGAGAGTACTGTATATATCAATATTTGATGACTTTTACTCAAAGATGATTATGCTTTTAAATAAACAACTCTGAGAGCAAAACTTAAATGTCAAAGCAGGAAAAGGTAAAACAAAACCAGTGATATGCTGGCCACAGCATGACTGAGTCAAATAAGAATGTGAGTTAAGGAAGGATCTTTTAATTAAAGCACTGCTCTGGCTCTCAGGACATCCAAGTTCTGTTCCTCCTACCCTGCTAGGTGATTTTGGAAAAGTAACTCCCTCCTTGCCTTAGGACTTATTTATATATGGGAAACTAATAATGTTTGTCTTCTTGCCAAACTTCAACATTACAATTAGAACATAAGTTTTTGGGAAATACTGTATGGGTGATCTCCACTGGGCTCTTAGGCATTAATATATAGCAGTAGGACAATGCGTAAAATGATTTTTGTTTCAACTCCCAATAGATTCAGAATATTATTTCACACGAACATCTTCTAACTCTGCACAGCTTTGAGCAAGATGGTTCAGAAGAACTAGACACAGTCATTTTAAAAGCTTTAGTAAAAGGTAAGAACAATAAACACGGCACGGTGTAATACTTGTCTTATTTGATGACTTCTATGTCATAAATGTATTTCATTCTTGTCCACAGCAAGTTCAGTTGGCTGTTGGGTCAGATTTCATTTCTGATGCAGAGTTCTTCCATTTGCTTATTGACAAATTAACTGTGGCAGTTACCATAGCTCTTGTAACCTTGCTTTAAACTAGTGTTTGCTCCTTAATCTCATGATATGGTATAGTACTATTTCACTATTTGCTTCTCTTAGTAGTAGAGGTTACAGAAGAACTGAAATATACTGGAGCAGTTCAATTACAATTACAAGCCATTTAAATAAATAAATCCACAAGTAGACCTGAACTGCCTTGGTTCCAGAAACAATCCATTACTCCTATAAGAAATCTTCACTGTATCTTCTGAAAGAAGACATTACTTGCTCTGCCACCCATTTCATTTTGTGTTAACTTAATTGTTTCCCTCTTAAAATCCTACAGACATTTAAACTTAATGTTTTAATAGAGAATTCAGCTAGCAAAAAATAATATTTTTTAGTATTAATATTTCTTAAGTTAGGGGAAAAAAATGCTATGAAGGGTTCCTGGTTAAGCAACCCACAGATCTGTGACAGCTGAAGGAGAACTTGTGTTGCTAATCAACTTACCAATACTATATTTAATTAAACATAACAAGTGTGAAATATTGAGTTTATCTGCATTTTCTATTTTTGCCAGCCTGTAAAAGTCACAGTCAAGAGGCTCAGGAATATCTGGATGAACTGAAGCTGGCAGTGGCCTGGAATAGAGTGGACATAGCTAAAAGTGAAATATTCAATGGTGACGTGGAGTGGAAGGTACCGGGTTTTATTGCCTTAGAGGACAATTGGTGTGTAATCCAATGTGTACAGGACACTGAAACATCCTGATAGAAGGCTTTTTGACACTACCTGCATTCTCCACTAAGAGATTGGGCAGTGGTAGTATGCTTCCTTAGGCTGTTTGTCTTTCTGGTCCCCTATATGATAATGGCTGAAGGTAGAAGAATAATTCAGCGGTCACAGTCTCTTTCTTGAGCTCTTTAGGGGCAAGAATGTTTCCCCCCACTTCTGTACAGACCTTTAAAGCAAGCAAACCTGAGCTTACAAAGCAAAAGAAGCATGCAGATATTACTGTTAGAAGATGGTAGGAAGAACGTAATTGTTTCCAACTGCAGTATAAATACCCAGTGCAGTGCATACCTAACATAACCACAACTCCTACAGCATGCTATTTGTGTTGATGTTTTAACATTAATGCTTATACACACATTTTGTCACACAGAAATGAAGAGAGTTATACCTCTCTTTCTCATTGTACCTGCTGCTGACCTGGTGGAAGACAAACTGTGCATGTCCTCATGTTAAATCTTACCTCCCTCCTCATCCATCCATGATTACCCCCAAAAACTTCTTTTTTTTTTTCCTTCATCAATCTAGTCCTGTGACCTGGAGGAAGTGATGATGGATGCTCTGGTCAATGACAAACCAGAATTCGTAAAATTATTTATTGACAATGGGGCTAACATATCCGAATTCCTGACGTATAGTCGTCTGCAGAGACTCTACTGTTCCATTTCTCAGAAATGTCTTCTCTATGAACTTCTACTGAAGAAACATGAAGAAAGCAAGCTGACCTTGGCAGGGCTCACTGGTCAACAACATAAGGAGCAGAAGGAGACCTGCCCACTCTTCACTCTCAGTGAGGTCTCTAGAGTGCTCAAGGATTTTCTCCATGATGCATGCAAAGGTTTCTATCAAGACCTCAGACATGGAAGCAAGAAAAAATCTGTGAGTTACGACTTTTCATCATAGTCCCACTCCCTTCCAATTTAGAATTTGAAAAATTTTAACTAGGTCTAGCCTTTGAGGGTGGGGCAGGGAAGGAAAAGGAAGATGAGAAAAACAGTCACTTCAGTTTCTCATTCCTTTTTTCAGCTCATTATTATTACAGCTAAAATGGTTTGATCTTTTTAATTTCAAAATTAAACAGGAAAAGAATGGAACTCCTAAGATAGACGGGTTGCAATTCCTCTTTCTCCCCCTCTGCATGTGGAGTTTTATGCAAGGTTTTACTGTACCTTGAACTAGTGCCAAGGTATGGCTTCTGTCTCAGAATCTGCAGAGGCCCGTGTATCTCACACTCTTCTAGCGCAACTTCCACAGACCATTCCTCATTCTAGCACCTTGCTCATGGAGAATAGTTTGTTGATCTTATTAGCCTCACATGCATAAGAACAAATTCAATGAAAGATATATGGGGAATATGAAGAGATAGATTTACGTTTACTAAGGAGTAATTAGACATAAAAATAGCAGTCTGCATTTCTCATACAGAACTTCAAACAGAAGTCCTTGAAACACAATATTTTCTGTGAGAAAGACAAAGAAGGCAATGGCCATTTTCAATCACAGGTCTGAAAATGGTAATCTTTGTACGAAAAACTATTCCCAGATTTACACTGGGTAGGAGTAGAGTGGATATTCAATAATGTGCAGTACATGATATTTGCCTTTAGATCATTATAGTCTTGTTACTGAGTGACATGACACACAGCAAGAAATAAGAACAATTGTGTGAAGTGGCCCTGGCAAGCACTCTGGCCAACACATGACAAGGGTAAGGTGATGGGTACAACTGTGGAATGTCTATACTGCACTGTCCACAATTGTGCAATAGATATATCGTCATTTTTGCATTTTTACAGTGTATTTAACATTGAAACTCGTAAGTACCAAAGTTCTTGCAAAAGCATTGGAAATAAGTTTGGACACATGATTTCAAAACAGAGAGGTATAGAGAAATTTCATCAAAATCAGAGTTTTAGACAAACAAAACAATTAAACCTTTTGATATTTGCCAAGTTCTAGTTTCATCTTAAAACTGTTTAAACTAAAACGTAAATTAAAAAAAAAAAACTCACTCGAGCTTCAATCGCTTTTGCTTTGATAAAACCTAGCTAAATTAATTAGTAGTATGAAAAGCTAAGTTTGAATCTAGTCAGGATTTCTTTGTTCACAAGGACAGACAATTTGGGGCAGTATCTTTGAAGTCATTCAGCAGACTCCAGACTTAAAAATTTTACAGAAATAAAAATTTGCCCCCGAAATCTCACTTACCTTTGTCGGATTTGGCTGTGAGTGAGCTAAAGCCAAGTGCTGTAAATAAGGCCCAATTCAGATACCAGATCATGCTGCCTATTAGCTTTTTTCTTTTAAAAGCTTCTTCCCACGGCTTCCCATTATCATTGGAAACAGAAAGAGCATCACTGTACTGGGATATCAGTGTCACTGCTGCTAAATTGTGTGTCTTATTTGAAGTTGGGAACTAGTGGTTACAAAGACTGATGAGACTTTTGGGATATCTTTGTCTCCTGCAAGGTTTTCAATGCAATTCCGTTGATTAAATAGCTCACTACACACTGAACAAAAAAAAAAAAAACAAAACACCGACCCCTCCAAAAAATGCCATGAAAATAAATTTCCACAGAATCCCATAGTTGAAGTGGTTAAAAAAAAATATATATCCTCACAAAATCTTGTTTTATTAAAAAAAAAAAAAATCCACTCTGGCTGCTTATGATTAACACAATAGATATAAAGGCAGATTTTAAATACACTTAAAACTCAGAAATTGACCTAAGTTGCCATACTTCCTGTGGAGAGTTTTTTATCAAATGCTAAAGGAATAAGCAGTGTTCTACTTAAAATACTGCCTGCATGAGGGAGAGGTTTCTCAAAGGAAAGACTAAAAGGTCTACTCTAATTGACATATTCTATTCTTGTTCCTGTTCGGGGCCTTGGCGAGATATATTTCTGTTGAAATAAAATGCCTTTTGTTCCCTTTTCTCTGAAGCCATGTCCTCTGTGGCAGTTGAGCAGAACCCAATATAACTGAAGGCAAGCTCAGATTAGTTAATCACAGGTTTGTCTTGTATGATATTACACACCAGCAGTGAAACCCTGGCCTTAATAAAGTCAGTGAGAGCTTTACCATTGACTTCAATGGAGTCACGGTTTCATCCAGGACGTTCTCACACATATTGAGTTATATCGGGGACACAAGGGTCCTTTGATTCAGTGTAGAATAAACTAATTACCTCTCAGTCCTACAGAAAAGAAAAATCAAAAGAATATGAAGTAGCTGGCAAGGCCAAAACCAGCTTAGATCATGTCATTTGCATGGAATGAGACTGCAAAGCAGGTTTTAATTTCTACAACTATATTTCAGGATAAAATGAATACAAAGCGATTACCTGGGCCCTTGGATATGAACCAGAAAAGTGAAAATCCTTGGAGGGATTTGTTTGTATGGGCAGTACTTCAAAACCGGCACAAGATGGCAAACTATTTCTGGGCTATGGTAAGCTTTGAGCTGTAGGTGCTTCAGGTGAAATATTGGCATGTTTCAAGTATATGAGATGTTCTTTGCTCAGCCTTGCAGCTCAGATGACAGATAGGTTTGTTTCTAAAATGTGGCAGTTATAGGGCCTTTCATCGCTGAGTGGCTCATGCCAGCAGGGGCCAGGGGACAGAGCAGGAGCAGGTGTAAATCAGCACAGCCTGAAACACTGCTGATGAAGTTCAGCTCGGAGTTGGCCCTCCTCTTCCTTGCTGCGGACCACTCTCAGTCTCAGGTTTTATTCCTTCTACAATGGGTCAATTGTTTGGGTTCTAGCATGATCGAGAGGGAAGATGGTGCAATCGAGCATCTTTAGCTTACGTGCTGTATGCGTAAGGAACAACAGCATTACACTCTCAAACGCTGAGCTTCACGCTGGCATAATTGGCTCCTGTTTTACAATCCTCCACAACCGAGGCCCTGTCTTGTGCATCTGGAGTGCAATGCCATAGCTTCCCTCCCCCCAGAGAGCCAGACGCAGCTATCGGGCTCCATCCCTGAGCTTCCAGACGGCTGCATCTGGCACGGGGGGAGTCACGGGGAGGGACAAACTGCAGCACAGCTCTTCACCCAGTGAGCGTGTGCATGCAGACACATCTGCACCTTGCAGGGCCTTATGTTTGTGGAGCCCTATTACCAGAAGGCACGTTTCTCTGCTGTGTGACACTGTTGTGCCTCTGCCAGCTGTGCTCCCTCCTTTCCCATACGTCCTTGTACAGGGTCTCAGCACAGCCTCGTTCGAGGTATCTTGGCACTGTGAGACTGTTTTGCTCTATTTCCATAATGCATTCTTCTCCTTTCAGTCTTTGACTGCTACCCCAGACTCTAAGGTCAATTAAACCCAGAAGTCTCCAGCCTTATAAGGCACAAGAACTACCAATATGTAGTTTTCAGTTATCAAATATCACCCAAACTGTCATTTCGGTCAACATTTTGGACTTTCAAGTCTGTATTTGAGGGAAGATTCTTCAAAGGGGAATGCATGAAATCTTTGTTTGTTTGTTAGATGTGTTCCTTAGTGAAGTCTCCCCAGTTCAGAAATGCTGCCCAGTGTATGATAACAGCAGCACCCCTTTCAATTCTACAGGGTCAGGAAGGTGTAGCTTCAGCTCTGGCAGCCTGCAAGATCCTTAAAGAGATGTCCCGCCTAGAGACGGAGACCGAAGCAGCACGTATAATGAAAGAGGCCAAGTATGAGCAGCTCGCTGTTGGTAAGTAACGGCACCTTTTTAACAGCATCAGAAATTTAAGAAGTAACTGCCATTGGAAGGCAAGCAAGTGAAAAAAGTGCTGTTTCAGTTGTAAAAGGTCAACTGTCATGAATAATTTAACAGCCTTGCAGCACAGGCAGTCCCAAACATTCAAATACCACAGAAGGAGGACTTAAAAACCAACCTTTTTTGAAAAATCAGTGTTCCAAGACTGGCCCCTGGGATGCGTGGAAGAAATTACTCTCCTGCTGCATGTTGGTATTTTAAGTGTCTGATCTTAGTACAAGGTGTGTTACAGTGATGGGCAAGATAGAGTAACCAAAACACTTCCAGGCTTACAGCAGCCTGGTTTTCCTGCAATATCAAGCTTGCTCCATAAGGGCCACTAGAGCAACAAGTTTTAAGGTTTGTCTTTGCTGCTAAAAATAATTCGAGATTACCTCACCCAGAAGAGGGCTAACGGCACTGCAAAACTGCAGTGAGGCACAGACTGGTTTCACAGCGCACAAGCCGCCCCTCCCTACAGCAGTAAATATTCAGGCATCTGCAATGCCGGAATGCCAAGCCCTCTCCCCTTTGCCTGGTTTAAAAACAGATGTTTGCACACAAACTTCTCTGCTGATCTGACTTCAATCTAATCCGTACCTGAAGGTAGCACTGCTGTGAACAGAGGGCTTTAAAGTACACCGCATGTGGAAACGCAGAGGCTCTTTCTCTCCCCTTAGAGCTAGTACCTTAAGCAGCTGAAGGCTCATGCAGATATTGCTACATTATTTACACACAGATCACATTCTCCCCTCTTCTCACAGGGCCATTATTATTTACAAAAAATAAAAGTCAGGTTCTCATATAATCACAGAGCTCAAGTAATTTAGCCATGGAATTACAGATCTAATCCAATACGCAGAAGTCTGCTCCTTGGCTTTGGTAAGTATTAGATCAGATCGTCAATTTTTAATTTCTTGCCCAGATAACACTGTCAATATAAAGTAGAGCGAACATTCTTTAAGAATGATAAATACCACATCAACTGCAAAAGTCTGTTTATGAGCTTATTTTAAGTGAACTTGATCCTTTCCCCAGCCCTCACAGTGTAACAACAAGGTGTAGGCTGGCCTAGGAAAGGTGCTGAGATGATCAAGTGAATCAGCACAAGGAAACAAATACAAGAAGTCAGATCTTATCTAGTGAGAAAATCTTGACTTCTTGGACTGTTTATCCTAGTTTCTGAGCTCCACAACCAGCTTCTCTGGAAACAAAACTATGCCACCACACTCTACAAGTCTAATATAATTTAATGTCAAGTAGCTATGTCTTAAAACCAAGGATTTGTTGGCTACAAGCCAAAGCTGAGCTGCTCCTTTTGTTTAGTCTATTCAGGAGAGTGGGGGCAGTGTAGCAACTCATGCTTCAAAGTGTAAGAGGATCACCCAAGGGATACAGTTTTGCTTGACACTGCCTAAAGCTCCACATGAGGCAGCTACAGATGAGGGACTATAACAAATACTGACATGTTTCCAAGAAGTTTCTTATGCTGTCTGTAGAAGAACTGAGAAAGAAAAATTTCTCCTCAGATCAAATGACAATAGCAAAAAAAACCCAAAAAACAAACCTGTTAGAGGCCCCAAGCTGAGAAGGGAGCATGCAGATAGAAAGAGGTGAGAGGGAGGTACTGAGAGATTTACTCCTGCAAATAGCGGGAATTTTAAAATTACAGTGTTTTTTTTTCACCAAGGCAAATCTATTTCATCTGCCCTCTGCCTCAACACATGTACACACATGCATAAAGCCATAGCAAGTTATTCTTGTGTCCAGCATTGTTCCTCTCCCCCTCCCACCTCCTCTTAGCTCTCTCAGGCTCTTTTCAACTACTTCAGCCTTGCAGAAGTCTCTAGTGCAGCAAGGAGCATCTGGCAGTGCTCAGGCTTTGCTGCCACCATGCTGCGCCCTACACACACCACTCTCTTGCCTGACATTCATTTTTTAATTTTTTCTTTTAAATTACAAGATCTGTTTGTCTGTTTCCTTCATTTGGCAGATTTGTTTAGTGAATGCTACCACAACAGCGAGGAGAGAGCATTTGCTCTGTTGGTGAGGAAAAATCAGTACTGGAGCAAAACCACCTGCCTTCAGCTGGCTACAGAAGCGGATGCAAAGTCTTTCTTTGCACATGATGGTGTCCAGGTAAGTTTTACAGACCCTTCCCTCACCACCTCTACCCCCCAGGGCCTTTAAGCATGATGTTGGACACAGAAAAGGATAGCACAGCAACTGAACAACCCCATGAAATGTATTCCCCTAAGAGACGTTCTTTGGAGAGGGGACTCCTCCCTCTCCCTAGCACCATACAAAGAGGGCGTTCTACCACATCCTTGACAAAGCAACACAGTTCCCCCTTTCCCCTCCCTTTCATCCAGTTGGCCCGCAGACCAGTGCGCTGAGAAGAAGGTTTAGCCCTTATTCCATCCTGTGCTTTTTCTTCCTTGCTCCCAGAGAAGCATCAGGAAAGCACTTTAAATCTGCCTGAGGCATAATGAAGCTGCTCCAAGAAGTGAGGTAACTCCTTGTTCAGATTCAAAGAAGAGCTCACTGATAAAAGTTAAATCAAATTACTATTCAGCTCTGCCCTCACAACCCGAGTTCTCTCTACATACACAAAGCAAAATTAAGAGTGATGGTGCTTTTAGCTCCCAGTGCCTGACTTGCACTTTCTTCGTACTACAGATGTGGCTTAATTCCACTTGACTTGCTGTTCTTTCCACTGTCCTCTTCATAACTCTTTGCATACTCAACAACATCTGCGGGAGGGAGCACGGAGCACCTGTTTGTTCTGAAAGTGTGCCTGCTCTTTAGGTTCCCAGAGCATTCACTCTCTCAGGAGCCGCAGAACATAGGTGCACTTCATCTACATGTGTGTTTTTGTGATGTTAAAGCCATCTCTTTTTTTCTTGACTTTCAGGCCTTCCTGACAAAAATATGGTGGGGAGACATGTCTACAAGCACACAGATCCTGAAGTTAATCTGTGGATTCTGGTGTCCTTTCCTAATCTACACAAATTTAATAGTATTCAGGTACAAACATACCTGTTTGGGTGCAAGAGATAAGTAAGGGATGAAAAATAAGCCGTAAAAAATATCCAGACTCAAAATTTCTCACCTAAGTGATAAAAACAGTAATATTGCCTCAGAGTGTCAACAGAAGGACTGCACCACTATTAACCAAATCCGTTTTCTATGGGACTGAGTGACTTGTGTGTCCTGTGCTAGTGCCTATTCTAATACTTAAAAGATCAATGCCACGGTTTCACATAGATCGGTTCTATTTTGCACAGTCCACAGAAAAGCCTGTTGGAATTCTGTCAGCTCCAGATTCTACACAACAATGTGTAGAATATCTCCAGGTATAGCACCATCTATTTCTAGATTTGGAGATGCCTGGTTCAAACCTCAGTATCTTATCTAGAAAAACAGCCATTATAAAGCAGTATTATCAGCCACAAGCCTTGTATCTTATCAAGGAAAACAGCCATCACAAAGCAGTATTATCAGCCACAAGCCTTGATAACCATAAGTCAAGCTTAAAAACACAGGACTGACATGATTAAGATTTTGAAATTCAATGTCTTATGAGGTCTCTTTATTAGTCTTCTGCAGGCATAGCTTTGGAGTTTGTAGTTTTCAGCTTTTTGTCGCAGTGAAGATGGCTAGAATCTTAGGTTTTCTTAAAAAAAAAAAAACACACAAAAAAAAAACCAGCAAAACCCAACCAAACAAACAAAAAACCCCAAAAGAAAACCAAAAGAAAAGAAAAGAGCAGCCAAGATGCTTAGGCAGTCATAAGAATCCAGGAACGGAAACTTTAAGAAAACCTCCTAATATTGTGAGAATCATATACAAATCATCAAAATTGGCATTATGAAATGACATGCTATTATGAAATATATGTTTCTTAACTGTTAAACTACTTAAAAGCAAGAGGAAAACTTGTTTGGCACTGCTGACTTAAGACTTTCCTTCTGCCAGTATCACTAAAAATGACCACCTTGTCATAGTGGCTGCCAGATTCACAAATTCAAGTAATTTAACATGAGATTTTGGCAAAGTTTTCATGGAAAGGTTCAAATTATGGCTCATAATCAATGTAAGCCTTTCCAAATTTGTTCTGTTGAGGACTTTTTTTTGCCTCCTTTCCCTGGAAATGCTAGAGTTGACACCATGTTCCCTACTGCTTCTGGCATTTCTTCTCTTAATTGCTACTAAGAGTAACCAGGAATGGAGCATTGGGGTATTGTCTTCTAGGACTGACTGAGGGGTTTATTTCTGCTCAAATCCTAAGTAATTTGAGGAAATTGAGTATCCTGCTCCATTTTTGTGAAGCATGCCAATTATCACTTCTCGGAATCGTGTGGGTGACTTCAGCCTTCTCCTTACAAATAAACAGAATTTGCAGAAGTAAGGATTACGCATTATTTGATAGCTTCTCAGTGGAGCAAGTCCAAGATAAGCACATGCTAGCAGTTCTGTATGAATGGCAATTTAGTAGTGAAAAATTGTTAACCATCATCTTTCAACTAATGAGTTTATTTCCTTACAGTGAGGAAAAACAATCAAAGAATGAGCCAGAGCCATTTGGAGAGCTGGACAGTTTAGATACAGAGAGGACTCTGTTTTTTTCCAAGGAAGAAGATAGGTAAGTTTAAAACCGTTAGTTAATATAACTTTTATGACAACAATCAAAGAACAGGACACTTCTTGAGGACTAGTGACCAGCTAATGATCTAAGGAGCAGCTGAAGGACCAAGAAAGTCATTACTCCTCAGAAAGTGCTGTGCCCTCTGATTACTGCTGCTGTTGCTCTCTAAAAGCAATATAGAAAATAGACAGGGATATATCACTGTTTTAACTTTACTTGTTCTGAGCAGGTAACTCCTACAGAACAAGGAATCTGCTTAATACCTGGGGAATCAGAAAGCATTTCCTGAGATTCCCTTCAACTCATGATGGTTGATATACGTTGGATTTGGGAACTAAGCCCCTCCCAGATTTCTGAGCTGAGCAGAAAGAAGGTTCTCAGCAAAACCTTACATTATTTGAGTGCATCACTACATATTTTCCTACAAAGGCAGCCACAGAAGTACTTGCAAACATCAGTACCTGGGAATTTTATATTAAGTCAGCTTCCCACCATACTAGTGCTCTTCATTTATATTTTAAAAGATGGGCCGTGAGGAACCTGAGGGCCCTGAAAGTACAACAAACTTAAGAGTTAGAGGGAGAATTACACAAACGGGTAACTGAGTACAAAGATCTTGTCAGTTGCTTGTGGTCATTCATAGATCTGTGATTCAGAACTTCTGAACCCCACCCTATACCTCCGCCACATCGCCAAAACCTGGGAGGCCACAAGGACTTAAGTCAGGATAGGAAGACTTAATTAGCACAAAGTCCTCTTAATGGCTAAATGGTGCTAAATAGCCCGTATTAAGCATGTGCTTTTCAATGATTTAAAGAGAACTTCAGAAGGATGTGAACAACGGTAGCGAGGAAGCATCATCTGCAGTATGAAGTGCTGGACCAAGTCAGAGCTATTAGGTTCTATTTTTACCTCTGGCATTTAACTGCCGGTATATTGGAGAAAATCATTAGTTCTTATCTCTCCCTCCCTAACCTATAAAATAGGTGTAAAAGCATCTGCCTCTTGGGAGCTATTTGTAAGCAATGTCATAAAGCACTTCCATATCCTGAGTGAAGCGTGGTTTGGTCATTACATTGTGCGTTCCAATTGCTATTGTCTTAGCAATTTATTTTAACAAAGAGGCTCTCTCCCTCCCAGATCTATTTCAGCATCTTACAGTAAAGCTGCAATTATCTGGTTATGATATTAGCCTGTTACCATGGGAATGAATCTTATGATGTCGTAAATTGAGAGGTAATACAGAATCAAGCACATAGAAAAGACTGGCTGGGAGGAGAAACTTTTCCTTGTGACAAATGTATTTAATAATTATCAAGAATGTCAGGGGAAATCAAAAACCAGTGACGAGTCATTGTTTATTTTTTGTGAGGTGAAATTGAAAACATACCCTAGCGTGCACGTCCTTTGTTAGAGATCCCACCTCTCAGAGTCAAAATCACAAAACTAAAGATCCAATAACATCCCCAGCTTACACAGGAGAGCAATTTATGTGGAAACAAAGCCTCACGCTAAGATCAGATTGCTATCAAATACAGGGAACTTGCATTTTCTGCACAGGATAATTTCCATTGCCAATAGATAGTACTTCATATTCCAAAACACAGCAAAAACAACTGTAGATGTACAGGTCAAATTTCCCTTCAGTTACCAAAATACATGCGTAATTCCACAAGAGTCAAAGACTACCTTAATAAATAATTTATGAGGTCAACTTTTTTTGCTAAAAGGCTTCTATATTACTTTTTCTGCAATTTACTCTAATTTAATCGTAAAGGACAAGATGCCAGTGCTTACAGTTATGTAAAGGACTAAAGTATTCCTTCAGTACAGACTTCAGCAAGGATAGTCAAGAAACACGTGCTTAGTATGATCCAGCACTTTTGAGACTGGGTCAAAAAGAGGAATTGTTTAAAATCACAGCAACAACAAGAACTTCTGCATGTAAACACTGCAAGAAATTTTTAGAGCCAAAACAATTAAGAACTGATTCGCAAACTACATTGGCCATTTGCTTTTCTTTCCTATTATTTAGGATGATGAAGAGCAATTAGCCCACTTCCCCCTCTCCCTGTGTATTTGCACAGTGTTCGTACTACGTGCAGGAACACAATGAAGTTACAAATCAAATTAACACAACAAAACTGAAATAACAAGAATATGCATTTAAGTCTGATCTGACTTTGTTTTTCAAAACCTTCTTTTTGACGTGAAGTATTTCTGCTATGGTAATGTGATTGCTCTGACTTCTACAGCCTTCCTCCTTGCCACCCCCAGCATCTGCCTGTTACTATCTTACAAGAAGCTTTATATAGAATAATACTGAGCCTATTCCCATGAACTAATTTTAGGAAATCATCACCAAGCCTGTATTCTGTTTGTTTTGCAGAGGAAATGGTAAATTGGAAAAGCAGAACCCTTCTGAAAACACAGCGTGGGCAACATTCATGTTTACTCGGTGGAGAAAATTCTGGAGTGCCCCTGTAACAGTTTTTATGGGGAACGTTATAATGTACTTTGCTTTCCTGTTTCTATTTACTTATGTCCTTTTACTGGACTTTAAACCACCTCCACCTGAGGGTCCATCTGCTAAAGAAATTATACTTTACTTCTGGGTTTTCACCCTGGTCTTAGAAGAAATCCGACAGGTCAGTAACCTGCAACATCTTAGTAATAACACAGTAAAACTTAGGCAATATTTTGAATAGATTTACAATCTGTGTACAAGCTTAAAGATGTCAGGTGCAGTTTTGCACAGAAGAGCAATACAGAACTTACCTTATCCAAAACACTCCACCTCTCTCTCCTAGAGCAAGCTCTTCCTCCACCATATAAACCTGTAGCTCCACCTCTGTTTTTCCATGCTGCTCTAGTCATAGCCAAATCAAGTGGGCTGCTAAGATTCAGGTGTCCTTCACTTTGCAAAGTATGTCTCTGATTTCATTCCCCAGAACTAGGTCCTCCCACCACAAATAATGTAAGTTGGAAGTTATATTCTACACCTGGAAACACAGCAGATAACTCTACATCCTTTTAAGAGATTCTTCCCTGCTAGGGACTGTTTAAAAAAAAGAAGTAAATGAATTCAGATTATTTGTGTTTTTCCTAAAATACTTCTCAACTCAAAACATTAGCAGATTTCTTTTTGGTTTGCTTTTCTTAAAAAAAAAAAACAAAAACCAAAACCAAATCAAAACCTTCTCCATTACTTTCCCAGTTACCGGTTTTGGAATATCCTCAGCTCAACTACCGAAATAATGTGTGAACAATGGTGTTAGTGTGTTGCCAACTGTGGGTGCATAAAGTTGTCCTCTTTAGACATGAAAAAGCAGTTATAAACATTTACTCTGGAAGAACAAATATCTGTTCATTATTTAAGCAATAGGGACGGTGAAGGGAATCCCAGTTTGTTACAATTTATTTGAAATTATGCAGCAAGGCCATAACCAGGGGGGACATGGAAAATACTTGGATCAAAGAACATTTCATTATAAACCTGTAAAACATGCAGAGTGCCAGGCTAAAACCCAATTAAGAAACCCAACTCTTTGCCTAGATAATCAAATCTGCACTCACTGACAATTCCAGTATACAAATGCCAAATCTGTTCATACTGTTTAGATAGCAATGTCTAGAAACTGAACTTGACTGGAAGTTGTCGTATTGTTTAACAGCCCAAATGCTGGCAAAATCTTAAATCAGATCTCAAAAATTCTTAAGGCTAATAATCACAAGAATAAAAAGATTTCATTTTTTTTCTTTTTCATCCGACTTTTGTGTTTTAAGACAGTAAACCAATCTTATGTTTTCAAGCTTTTTTTCCTTTACACTAAGAATTTGTTTTTGCTCTTTGCAATGAAAGAAAAAGGAAACAGGTAGTATGTTAAAACTCACAATGAAATAGTGAAACTGGAAACAGGTCAATACCGATGATTATTTCTCTTTTTCAGAGTTTCTATACAGATGAAGACACAAATTTAATAAAAAAATTTAAAGTGTATGTGGAGGATAACTGGAATAAATGTGATATGGTGACCATCTTCCTCTTCATAATTGGGGTAACCTGCAGGTATATATCTGTTCCATGTGATGTGGTCAGCATCAGTAGCAAGGGCTACGTACGTCAACTGACAGGAGAGTCTCATGTGCACGTGAGGACAGGTTGTGACATTTACTTTTGCAAGCTTTGAGACATGCTTCTGCAATAAAAGCATGTAAAATTCTGTGGAATCATATAAGTTGCTCCAGAGATCACAAAAAGACATATAGGTATATTCAAACATGTACAGAAAAGCTCTGCTTTTTTGTTTGTTTGTTTTTGGCAATCACTTTTACTCAATGTACACTATAGTTTTTTTCTTTTTAAAATAAATCTCATTGAAGCCAAGACAGAGCATACAGTCTCCCTCCATCTCTTCGCTATTTCTCATCAATGTACAGACATTATGTTACATTCTTCGTACAAGCTTATGCAACTACAGGGCTGAAGCACTTGCCTTTTCCTAACTAGGCTATGTCCAGAAACTGAGTGTAGTATTTGAGAAAATACTTCTCAGCAGTACTTGCTGAGATCTGATATTTCATTTCATGTGTTCTGCAGGATGCTGAACTCGACTTTTCAAGCTGGCCGTACAATACTTGCCATTGATTTCATGGTGTTTACACTTAGACTTATACATATTTTTGCAATTCACAAACAACTTGGACCAAAGATCATAATCGTGGAAAGGATGGTAAGTCTGCAGTCTCTCTCAGATAAATACTTGTGCTTTCTAAAAAAAGGAGAGTAGAAAATCTTTACTCTTTACAAAGGAAATCAGTTTATAATCTATCTTTACATTTTTAAAGCTTGTCATTTTGCATATATTCCCTTATTTATCAGGAGTATCAGATGCAATAAGTTTGAAGTAGATCCTTCCAAAGAGCTCTGTAGTGTAATAAGTTGGTCCCAACTTACTAATCCTTGTATCTTACCTAATCATTTATCCTCAGATCTGGCAAATGAAGAATGGAGTGTCTGACTTACTGCTATTCCTCCTACGTCATAAGCTGTGTGCATTCAGAGCAAAGACGTTAGACAGACGACAGGCCATTTACAGAAGGGCAGGGCATTTACTGAATGACTCTGCTCCACTTAGGGAAATAGATTATGTTATTTGCAGCAAGTGTGGAAAAAAAAAATCTGTGAAAAAGGATAGTTGCAAAATTTCCCACAGGAGTTATTCTTACCCGTACTTTGTAGCTCCAAGTTACAATGAAAACGTATTAGTACTTTGTGATCATATGTTGGAAGATGTTGATAAAAGATTTTTATTTATTACCACTTTCCTGCAGGAAATGAGACATTAGGACTACGGTTACTGTGCTTGGGTATGCGTTGGTATGTTGCAGTAGCTTTTTATTTAGGTGTGTTAATCCTCTAAGCCAATTAGCTCATGGTAACTGATTAATAGGAGTTCATCTAATTGTAAGTGCTATCATAGAATCTACAAATATTTGATTTGTGACTCACAGCAGAGCTCGGTAAAAGCCCTACAGTCTAAACAAGCCTATACATTGAATAAACATAACTACCAAGCTATTTGGATTTGTCTACAAATGCAATAACTGGATCTAACATGACATTTGCTTGGAGTAGCAAAAGGGTAAATGGCAAATAAATATTTGTTCTTGAACATTATCTAGCTTACAGCATTAGCAGACTTTCATTGTAAAAGAACAAGTCAGATCTACGGCTCCTAACCCTTCCTTGCTGCATACCAAGCTAAACCAGGGCCTTGAACAATATGGTGATGTGTCTACTATGTTGGCATCTTAAGTCATATGAGATAACACACAGATTAAGAAGGTGCAAATAAGAACATAAACAGCAGCCTAGACAAAACCATAAAAAGGGACCTTTCATCCTTCCCCCATCCAAGCCAACACAATGCCTTAGCTTTGGTAGTTCAATGTCGAACCTTACATCAAATGAAAGAACAGTGAAAGTTACTTCGGGTAAATGATACCTTCTTGAAAGGTTCATCAAGTGCATTCAAGCAAGATCATTTCCCTTACTTAAACAGAGAAGCAAGCCATGATTGTCTGTTACTGTCTTTCTCCTTTTTAACCTTGCTACAGAATTGCTGAAACCAGTCTGGTAGCTGCTAAACTGGCAGTTCAATGCCAGAACAATGCCCATTCACAGAAAGACTGCAGATTGGAAAAAAATATTTCCAGACTTGCCACCGCTCTCTCTTAACTGTGACACCATTACAGTCCTGCAGGATTGCTAAATTTTAAATCATCCAGAAAACAAAACAGATTGGTGAAAATCAGAGAGACATGAACTATGTCTTGCCTGGATTAGATACCATGTTTCTTAATAGAACTCCAAGTAACATCCTGGAGGTCTGAAATGCCTATGCTTTTGGGTAACTGCACAATCCAATAATCTAATTGAAATGAATCTACAGTCCTTAATGAACTCTGTCAGATTAGATGGGAAGAGGATTAAGTGTTCCTCTTCCACCAGGGAAAATATATTGCACTTGAAATACATATTAGATTTTTTTTTTTAAGTAAGTGTTTTAGGATTCAATTACTTCTGCTTCTGTAGAGAAACACAATGTTTAAAAGCAGCAAGTCGTGAAAACAATCCCTCAGATGCATTACTTAGCTTGAAAACCCAAGACAGAAGCTACCTGATCCTTGCAGCCTTCAATGTCTGCTGTATCAGTGGTTCAGTATTCATCAGTGAGCACTGGCTGTTACCGGGATTCACTGCTGCAGAACTCCTGTAATTCACAGTAAAGCAGTTGATGGTACTGTGAGATCTCACAGAAAATCTGCATTTAAAAGGTACAATGAGATTCACTTAAAAGATAAATATGTTTCATTTTTAAATGTTAGATGATTGAAAAGCAAGGTTTTCATTTAAAACTTGCCTTTATCTAAATGAGCTGTCAAAGAAAAATGCTGATTACAGGCCAAGAACAATATGATAACAGCAAAGTCAAGAGAGGAATTCTGTGCATGGAACTGCATCCTATTCCACTTCCTTTAACCTAAACAAGCTTGTAAAGAAACAGAATTATTTGAGCCATTTTCATATAGAAAGACTACCATTCTTTGACTATGCTATTACAGTCACCTCTCCTCCTTTTCTCCCCTCCCCCTCTCTTTTTTAGATGAAGGATGTTTTCTTCTTTCTATTTTTCTTGAGCGTGTGGCTCATTGCTTATGGTGTGACAACTCAAGCTCTACTTCATCCCGATGACAGCCGAGTGGAATGGATATTCAGAAGGGTGCTTTATCGTCCCTACCTTCAGATATTTGGCCAGATTCCACTGGATGAAATAGACAGTGAGGAAATTTCTTTCCCCCTAACTTGGCCATTGTTGAATGCACTCTTCTGATTAGAGCATGGAATTCCTTCCCAGTATTGTCTTTTTTTTCTTTTTTTTTTTTTTTTTAATCTTTGTCCTGCAGGCCAAAGCTTTCACATTACTGTATATAAATAGTGTATTTGCAAAGAGATAATGTGCAGTGTGGAATTACATTAGAGCATAAGGGTTGGCCCTGTTTAGACAAGCTGTCTGAAACATTCACACAAGGATTTGCACTTTTAAAGGCTGGCATACCTTCTTTCACTTCAATCCATTTCCGTTCAGTTTAACCTAGACCTAGATAACCCTGTGTAAACTGAAATAATAGCACCTCCATATATTTTGGCAGTAGTTTAACGTGACCGTGTTAAACTGTACAGCTCTGCCCATAAGCAAACATTTATGTTTCAGAATAAATATTCCTCTAGAGCATTTATTGACTCTGGAGGTAAAGCTGCCCAAATCAAATAAAGCTAGTAATTGCATATGTGCAACATTTCAAACAAAACAATATAAAAATAATCAGAAGACATGGAAATACTTGGACATAAAAGTTCAAAGGCAACATTTCTGATAGGTAAGTAGGTAAAATACAGAACAGGTCATCTCCCAAAGAAGTCTGAAGTAATGCCACAGCGTTTAGCCAGAATAACAGTGCTAAATGTCAGTGGCAATATTGAAGTAGTATTCAAACTTGAGGTAATATAGATGAAACCAAAAAAATCCCATAGACAGAAGCAAACCAGTAAGCATTCTTTCATGTTCACTCTGCTTAATAAGAAAAAGCATATGTCTTAGAAAAGCCAAAAAAGTCTGAGTAAGACAAGAGAGCAGGGGTGTGATTTATCTCACTTAACTTTAAATACGGTGTAAGCATGCACAGCACAACCAGTCACTCCGTTCTCCATTCTTCTCTCCATTAAAGTAATTGGAGAGAAACAAATATTTCTGGAATAGGATTAATCTTATTTGGAAATAGGTCAGATGTAGCATTCCCTAGAAATGTGTGTTTATCTCCATTGAGACTCCAAAGGGTGTTTTCACCTGGATAAATAGCTGGTTAAAAGACAGAGAAAAAAATAATTGATTACACCAGCAACTTCTAGAAGGGAGTAATTTGTCCTGGGGCCCTCTGGGGCTTATTCTGTTTAACATCTATATAACACATACGGAAAAGGAGATGGGTAATGAGAGGGACAAAATTTGCTGATGAAACTGTATTACTGGGTAGTAAAGACTAAAGCTGGCACCTAAGAGTTGCAGAGGACCCTCATAAGTGCTAAATCATCAAATGAAATTCAGTGTAGGTAAATATAAGGTAATGCACTCGGTGAAAGCAGTCCCAGCTGTGGTGGGTTTTGATCTGTGTGCTCTAAGGAATACGATCGTGGGGTTATCCGTGGCAGTGGGGAAAAGAATTATTAGCGAAAAAATGGAGAACAAAGAAGTAAATATCATTATGCTACTCTAAATTTGTGGAATTAATTCATAGCTGGAGATAGGGCTAGACCTCTAGTCTGATGCAGTAGAATGATTCTTGCTAACCTCAACTGCAGGCTCAGATGTACAAAGTAGTTTAAATTTAGAATGAGGAACACCATTCCCAGCTTCTACTGAGTTTTCTCCTCTAACACGCGTACCAGCATGAGGATTGCGAAGACACAAGTATGTGGGGGAACACAACTGCTAAATACTCAAAGGTGGTTTGACTTTGGGAACTCAAAACTAGTCTAAAAAGGATACAATACAACCCCCCTTTGCTGAATCTTACTAAAAAGCCAGTTACAGCCTTGTCAATACAACTCCCCTTTGCTGAACATTACTAAAAAGCCAGCTGTGACAGCCGTCTTGCCACTGAATGAGCAGCCAAGTTTGGAGGTCTGCATAGTCCTAGGGTTGCAAACTTCTTGCACATTAAAGCAATGTCTCTTCATGTACACGACATGATTACATTTTTACAAAATTAAAGACACTGGATATTAGTTCACATAAATGATCTTCCAACTGCAAGAATTAGCTCAGTAGCTCAAGCAGTCAAAGAACTGTCCTTTTAGTAAGAGAGTCTCTTATTTACAGTCCTGCTAGTAGTCAACAAGGGCAGTACAAAAATACTACCACAATATTGGGTTTAAACTTTTAATGATTGTAAACTATTCAGAACAAAATTATGCTGCTGTTTATATGCAGCCAAGATAAAATCTCATTTTAGTAATCGGTATCATTATTGTCCTTGATTTGTATCTTAACAGTAAAGGTACTAAATATACGCATCCATCCATGTCACTAGTTCTTGAAAAAAGGCATGTTTAGAGATATTAATTCAGTTTTTATTTGCATTGAAATAGCTATGAAATGCATTATTTCAAACCTCAGGAACTATTTGTAATTCTTGACATTCTTTGTTGAACGTCAGAGATTTTGCTCACCAAAAGGCAAAGCTTTTGTCTCCACTTTAAGAAATAGACATGGCAGTAGGATTTGTCAACACTATTCTTTTATTTCTCTATCTTCCTTTGCAGCATCACGAATGTATTCCAGGAACTGTACATTTAATCCACTGCAGATTCTGCAGGAGAACTCGCCATCATGTCCTAATAGCTATGCCAACTGGCTCGTCATACTTCTGTTGGTCATCTTCCTACTAGTCACAAATGTTCTCCTTATGAATCTTCTGATTGCTATGTTCAGGTAGGAGCAATTTCAGTAAGTATCAAGACAGAGGCTGCAAAGGGTTAACTGAAGGCCCACATTTACTACATTGCTGTTGGCTATTCATTTTGGAATACGCTAGTAATTTTCCTAATTAATATTATTTGGGGATTGATAGGCAGATGTCAGTGATCATACGGTTCTTAAGTTCTCATCATACTTAGTCTAGCCACATTAAAGACAAGAAGAAAAGAAGCCTCTTTACTGCTAAAAATTCAATTAAACATGCATAGAAGGGTCTGGATCCCTGGCTGTGCTGCAGCACAAGTCTGCAGGTGCAAAGCAGCTGTAAACTTGGCAGACTTAACAGTAGATAATCTGCACATAGGGGAAATGCTTGATGTCAACACGGCTAATAATGATTCATTTGGTTGAAGAACTGACGTGGCATGTTTGCTGATCTTGCCTGAGCGAAGTGGAATTACCTTTCTTTTTAAAAAAACCCTAATGTATTTTTTAACATTTGAAGACCGCAACTGCAATTATTTTAATATCTAAGGATTTGCACAAACTTTAGATTAAATTACTTGCTGAGCTTTCTGTTCCTTTTTTAAAGTAAATGTAGGACTAAATTTTGTAATAATAAGCTTTAGCTTGTTGTGGTAAAAACAGTTATATACTTTTTTCCCCCCAAATTACAGTTACACTTTTCAAGTTGTTCAGGGCAATGCAGACATCTTCTGGAAAATTCAGCGCTACAACCTGATTGTTGAATATCATGGCCGTCCTGCCTTAGCACCACCATTTATCATTATTAACCACATAACTCTGGTTCTTGGAAGAATCTTCAACAAAATGGAACATAAAAAAGAACATCTAGGTGAGTTGTTAACAAACATCGAGCAACTGGAAACCCTTACACTCTCCTAGGACATGCTGCATAGGCAAAACAGAAGAGCAGTTAAGATTTCCTTAAGCCAACAGTCACAATTTATGTTTAACAGAGAGTGCCAGGAGAGTACAAATGAAAAATTAAGGCTTATAATGTATCCTCTACTATAAACAGTTTCCCACAATGCATTTCTTTATGCACCATATTTATTACAACAAAGATGTCGACATAAAATTGGTTAAAGGGATTTGATTTCTGAAGAGATAACAACGGATAGGTTTAATGAATAGTTATTTAATTTGCTCCTGAATTTTAGTAATTATTAAGTACGGACAACCCTAAAAACATACACCAAGTCTAAAAATGTACTAGGATCGGTGGAATTTCCCAATACAGAGACATGGAGAGAAAACAAGCATGCTTAGAGAAAAATGGTGGTCCCTTAAAAGTTATAATTAAAAAGGCAGGTGAAGTTCACCTAATTACAGAAGGCATTTGGGGGTTTTCTATAGTGATGGCAAACTTGGCCCATCTAGTTTAATAGGGTCTGATAATAAGCCCATTTACTCCTCACGCGCAGGATGATAATAGGCTTTGGAGCAGAACTGTTGTCAGACTGAACGAATTCAGAGCTCTTTGACTAAGCTCCCTTTCAGACACACTCCTGGCTATGAAAGCAGACTGCTGAAGATTCTTTAAAAAAAACAAAAAAAATTCTTTTTTCCCCCTAAGAAAACAAGTACGTGACTGCTCAGGTTATAGATTCAGTAGCGTTTGGAGCATGCAGTAAGTGTGTCCTTTTACCAGTCTTTAGGAAAATACAAAACTAGTATGTACATTCAAAATATGTCTGTGAAATTGAGGTCTGTTGTTGGCTGGGACACTTGACAGCAACAACAACAACAGGCTTTATACTTCAAGGTGAAGAGATTTATTTGCAGTTTGTCATTCCTATTTATAATTGTTCTAATAAAGAAGCTTAGATGATAAAGTGCATCTGAACATAAAGCTGTGCTCATTAAATACTTCGGGGCTAAAATATGTTAGAAGTCCAGTAAGGTTGTAAATGAGTCTAAATGGAACCACAGAAATTGGTCCATGCTGTTCTTTAGAAAACTCAGGAGTCATATCCAACTGTAAGAAGGTCAACTGCCTTCCATCACAAGAAAAAAATTTAGAAAATACTTATTTTACACTGCATTTTCATAACATGACACTCCTGCAATGGCAAAGGGCCTGCAATGACAAGAGTTCATTTTTCTTTAGCATAGCAATGTTCCATAACTAGTATAAGAGAAAAGGGAGTAAAATACAATTCTTAATTTTTTTGTCCACAGAAAGAGATCTTCCAGTTGGCCTAGATCAAAAAATCCTAACATGGGAGCTGGTGCAAAAAGAAAATTATCTTGTAAACCTTGAACAACAAAGGAAAGAAAGCAATGAAGAAAGGCTGAAGGCCACATCTAATAAGTATGTTCTTGTGACCCGCAATAAGTGTACCTAGCAAGTCTTCAGCTTTGAATGAGATAAACGTTCAGGTGCTTGTAAAACTTGTATGAAGAGTCCAACTAGAATGCAGTTAGGAAATACGCAGTCCATGAAAAAATCTGAGAAGCCAGCATCACTACAATGTTAGAAGAGTTTTTGGCACTCTTGAAGTATGTACAGTTACACACAGTTAAACTCCAGCCAAATCTGCAGTCAAGCTCAATGAAAATCATATCCATGAAGAAATGGTGGAAGAATAGTTCCTTTGCTATACTGCAGTGCACATACCTCCATCCCCTGTAGGAATACAACATAGACTTTTGAATGGCTTAGACTTTTGAATGGATGTTTAAGATATCTTGAATTACCCCCAGCCCACAGGTGCAGAAGAACAACTATTTACAGCTCTACGGCATGAGACTGCAGTTTTCCACAAGAAATTAATTATATTGGCTCTAAAATTGTATTTAATTAACTGAGTCTCCATTTAAATACTTCTCTAAAATATCTCCCCACTAGGAATATCCCTTAAATTGGTTTAGTATTCTAAAGAAGAAGTCCTAAATTATTATTCAGAGGTTTACTCCTTTAAGTGAGACACAAAGTAGTTATATGCAGGGGAAACAGAAACATCTAAGGCAATACTGAAATACAGATAGCAAAGCATTCGTTAAAGAAGCTTTTAACACCTGTTTCAGCTGTTTCTTCTTACGATAAAACTGACTTCAAATAGAGGACAATGGGTGTGAAAGTTATAATAAGAAAGTTCCATGGAAATGTTCTTGTGCTGTCTGTTTTCTTTCTGTGCTGTCTTTCAAAACAAACCTCAATCTAACTCATAGAATAGCTGGAGACCAGAACAGTGTACTTGAGTATGTTCTTGGAAAATACTCTTCTCCCTCTAATCTATGTAGACTCTCAATTCGTAATAATTTAGAATTATTATGTTGGTTTAAACTTTATTCTCATAAGCAGATCACTGACAAACCCTAGGAATGAGAGCTCAATTGTTGAGATCAAGCAATAAATATGTGTGTAATTGCTTCCAAAGGGCACAATTATATTCTTTCTAGCTTTGAAGCTAGAAAGCTTTAAAGATGGTACATTGTAGATGAAGTTACTGCTTGGAGGGAAAAAGTAAGAATCGGTCTGGCTTCACAGTATTTCAGGTATAGCAGAGCCAGAAAGAGAATGGAAAAGGTTCAGATGAGCACTGCTAAACCGTAGCTTTATCTTTGCTCTTAGGAGGAAGCAGTGTGTATTTGAAATCTTATGAAACCCTCAGAAAGTGACTCTTTGAACTTTGCATTGAACCAATCCCAAAATGCATTAGACCCATCCACCAGCAGCATTTTCACATAGCCCTGAATGTAATGTAACATGTTAGAGGAAAACTTTGAAACAGTAGTTAGGACAAAGCGGAGAGGGATTTGAGGAGCCTATGGGAAATCAGGTGATGGGAGAAGAGGTGAAGGATGCAGAAAGCATGTGGACAATATAACGATTTGGAGGCACTAAACGGAGGTTCTCTACACAGTCCCTTTGGACTGCATGGAAAAAGGGATTTGAATGTCAAGCCAGTTTGCAAAAATGAAACCTCGTATAAATTTTAAGTGGCTTATCTCCCCCATGTTGATGGAACACCAGGATCAGTTTACATTTGGTACAGGTGGGACGTAAGTGGCTGGAGAGACAGACTTAGTGGGGCTAAGTGGCCCTCACTTACAGAAGCTGCTGTAATCTGTGTGAGTTTATAAGTCCCTGGGCAACAGGTGCATGAGAGTATTCCAGAAATGCTGCTCTGTTCAATAAGTACTTGCAGGAACACCTCAAAAGGACAAAACTTTAGGGGGCTCTGGGTTGTCTCAGCAGCACAGAACTTGCCAGCGAGGGGCCATGGCTCTAGTAAGTGACATGGTTTTTGTGATTTAGGATTTCTTCTGAGGCCTTTCCTTTTTGCTCAGTGTGTCTGCTTTGTTTCCACAGGATGGATAATTTGTCTAAATATTTTAGTGGATTGAAAGAACAAGAAAAGCGGTTTAAAGTTATGGAAGCCCAGGTAAGTGCCTATAGTTCTATAGGCATTTAGATCAGCTTTAGGATTTCACCATGTTTCTCATGTAATGGTGGTTTGCCAGACCCTATTTAGGGATAAAGAGAAGGAGAAACGGATCTGTATTATGGTTTCACTTTCCTTATTGTTTTCTCTCTGGTGATATACATATACAAAAGTTTCTGACCTCCTGTAGAAAGGGGAATACAACATTTCTTGCCCTCTTTGCTAGTCTACTTGAGAAGTGTTTATTTCCTCCATTAAGGATGCTTCTGGAAGCAAACACTTCATCTTCCCTCCCCTCCATTCTCTTACTTCTCCTGACCTTTTCTTTCTTTAAAACTGTCAACTTTGAAAATACCTGTGTTCTGTCTAATCTGACCTAGACTAATCTTCTTGGACATCATTTTTTTCTAATTTTCTTAGATCCCTTTGAGATGTTCGTATCTGGTAAATGCCTAACATACAAATGTGTAACACAAATAATAGAAGGAAACCCTATCTTGAGCTTTTGATGACAAACCCTTGAAATATAAACAAACTTTTTTTAAACAGTCTGAAAATGCTCAGCACTACCATGTGCTACATAGCACAACTGTTACTATTTTCTTTGTCCCTAGAACTCTCCAGTGTAATTTTGGCCTCCCTGAAAGTTCCTTATCTTAATACTCCCATTGCAGTTTCTCTCCCCTTTCTTATCCTTATTTTATGGCTTCCTGAAAAGTCACGCTATTCAATGAACAATGCTGACACCAAATACAGGTCCAACAGGAACACACAAGAAATGCTCTAAGAAGTTTGTGCCAGCTTGAGATAATGCAATATACTCAAAAAAAGGGAAGGTATTTAAGACAAATCTTCCTCCAAGACAGTTCAACTATTTCTTTAAAAAAAAAAAAGAAAAAAGAAAAAGTGGTATCTCTGATGCTGCTCCAGTCTGCTGCCTAGATTCTTTCTTGCAAATTTCAGAATGGATAAAGTAGTACAAAAATTAGCTGATGTAGAAATCACTACCTATTTTGTAGATTTGCTACTGTACAGCTGTTATCTCCTCAATGGCAGAGGTTTTAACCAAAACCAACCTCTTGTGCAACCAACCAGCTCCAAACTATACACGTAAGTATTGAAAATAATCATGGAAAAGCTAATTAATACAGCTGAACAATTTAGTTTAAAAAATGCAAGGAAAAAAAAAGATTGGAAAAGAACCACATAAGGAGGTACCTAGAGGTAATGGGAATATAAACAAGGAACAGAATATTCATACTTCAGAATGAAAAAATTACATTTTGCAAAATATATTTAGAAGCTTTGGGGAAAGGACTGTCGCTTAGTGTGAGTTACAATGATCTCACCCAACTTTAAGCATGTAAATAAGTATCTATTTGCCACAGGGTTTCTTGAGAGTGTTGTCTTGGGGGTTTCTTGAGTCAATGAGATAGTACTACCAAAGTATTACCAAAACATTTAACATGGATACCAGTAATCATTAAAAATAAAAACTGAGCAAGCCTCCTATGTTGTTTTAATCAACACAGCTCATTTGCCTTCAGAGCTGCAACTGTTTCTGTCAGTTCAGAATCTTGCCCCGCGTCCCAGGGCTCCGCTGTTCGGAGTTTAAAACATTAGAGACAGAAACAGACTATTTCTCAGCCACCGCAGGATATCCAACACAATAAAGATTTTGGATATTCTTCTTAATGATCTATTTCAGTATCTACCTATTACTTGTGCCCCTTGTCCTAAGGTTTTTAAACAAGCACATGGCTTTTACAATCCTATTAGGTGTGATGAATGCCAACACAGAAGTGCCTTTGCCAGAAAGAAGTCAAAGAGAAGAGCGTGCAGATCAGTCCGAGCCTGACATCACATACATTGATAATTAAATTTTTTTCTCATTTCTTCAGATTAAACCTTTTGTCCTACTGAACTACTGTAGAAGTAAAATCCTAATCTCTCGAAGGCCTAAGGCCCAGCTCTCAAAGCCTTTATGCCAAACACTGTCAATGTCTGACACTACTGAGGATTTCTTGGTCTTCCTCCTTCAATTTCTCGGGCATTCTTCCCTCCTGCTCCTGTATTGCTTGGTCCTTTCTCCAAAACTCCATTCCACAAATCGCACTAAAAACTTTCTCCTCCGGGATGACTCTACTACCTTATTTTCTAAATACGACCTGCCTTCTGTTCTCCAAATACCACACCCTCAATCCATCATCATCACTGCCAATTTCCACATTTCTCTGTTCAAGGGAGTCTCCCTTTGGAAGGGTGACTTCACTTACACACTAAAAAACAAGCCACTTCCTTTGCCAAGAAAGCAAGCTCGGATTTCTGATTTGCTTAGAAAGGAAACCAAGAAATAGTTTCCACAGGAAAGAGCCTGGGATACTGAACTATTACAATCCCTACAGGTCCTGGAGTTCTTACAACCCTCAAACAATTGCACTCACCGTCTTCTCCTCCCACGCTGGCTTCCATGAGGTATTCCTTTGTTGGTATTCCTTACTGAGGCCTCCTCGCTCATCCCCAGAAACTGGAATCTCATTGCACGGTCCTCAAGTGTGTAGTGGCTTGTGGTCACTTTCCAAACACAAAGCAGGTGACCCTCCCGCAGACCCCAGCCTCTGCTGCTTGCTTTGTTGTTTCAATGCCAGATCATAGCTGCCGTCAGCTTGCTGCTGCTAACGGAGACTTTGCCTTTACGTATCACACCACGTGAACACTGCATCTACTCCTAAGCGGTTTTCTGATTTCATTTTACTTTTCTCTCTCAAAGGTCAGGGGGGAAAAAAAAAAAATCACTTCGAGACTTTAAAGCAAGAATGTGTAGCAAGAATCTTCCTACAAACTAGGAATTCAGACTGTTTGTCATTTTTTTTTCATTACTTAAACTGGCATGTGCATTCTTAGCATACAAAAGCTAGCTGGCTTTATTAGAATTTTGTATGAAAAGATACACCAATAAAATGAATATTACTACTGTACTTTAAAGGGAAATTTCTTTGGAATAATATAAACAGCATCAGAAGGGGGAAGTATTGGGTTGTCATCTTTCTTACACTGATAAGCTTCAACTGAACTGAATTTCCTCATGCATATACCACTGCTTCTATGCAACACAAATGTAGGTTGCGCAAAAGCTTTCTGTTACCAGAGGCAGAAAAAAAAATCATCTCAGATCTAATAAAACTACCTTTCTGACATGAGTCTTTTATTAATAGATATTAATCTTATTATGATGTCTTCATCAAATAGGCATTTGTCCAGTTTATTCAGCTGTGTCCCAGACCCCAGTGACCCCATTAACAGTGATGGAATTTTGGTACTGTCCTACCTGTTCTCCACCCTGGGCAAGCAGAAGTTGTAAAACCAGTAAGTTTGTACTGAGCTACATTTTTTGGTAGGAAATAATGCATATCTTACAACCAGCATGCCCTGCTCTTGGCAGCAGATTCCATTCTGAAATGGGTGCGGTCAGCACATTAATTATCCACTGGAATCCAAAATCTATCCATTTGGAATTGTTGTTATGTCCCACTCACACGCACTGGAACAACTGATGTATTTAGCAATGACCCATTAATTAATGTGCATCAAACCGTATACTCATGAGAAAATACATTCTGCTTTTAAAATTAACAGGTGAATTTCAAAAGACGGAGCAATATTATTAATTTTACATTGTTTTCTGCTTCTGCTGCCAAATGATGCATCTGTTCAAACACAAAGACCCAAATGATTTAGGCCTACCAGTCAATTATTGGTAAGATGCTGACACCCCCATAGAGGAAGTAACCTTCTGAAACATCCTTCACAATTTGAGCAAGCACAGTCTAGCAAGAAAGATCACAAATTCTAAAGAAGTAGTCTTTCACTACACGGTTATAAATACTAACATTGGGGTTGGTTAATTTAGAATACTGGCAAAAAAATGTCAGTCCAAACTGACCTGAACTAATTTGAGTTTCAAATCATATAACCTTTCAAAGAATTTAATCTTTCAACCTTATTTATAAAATTTATTAACATTCTGTGTGAAAAACTACTATATTTTACATTCATTACAATGCGATTCATTGTATGAGGTGATTCATCCTGTGAGGTGATTCTCTATATATTGTAAAATGGTTGAAAATGTTAAAAATGTGAATTTTAGAATCTAAAATGTAAGATGAGGGAGAAGTGACAAGACGGTAAGCTTAGAGTAACATTCTAGAAGATTTTCAAGACAATTCTCAAATAAACTGAGTATTTGTTAGAACTCCTATAGCTGCATGAATTAGCATGGTTCAGAGAGATGAAGAAATCAAGCTACAACTGAAACTTTATTGAATCCCAAAGAATAAAAGAAGTATCCAGTTCTAGTATAAATACCTCATTCCCACCAAATTCACACACAGAATCAATGGGGAAGCAATGCCACCTGGAAAGGACATACAAATATGCAGGCCAGGAATCATCACATCACATCATACCAGTAAGATGAAAAGCTGCTGCCCAACTTAGCAACTGAAGCTGTTGTGAATTCTGACCTACACCCAACGTGCTGAGCCTTTGCTGAAGCCATCCCAAGCGTGTCTTCACCAGGCTGTATCCAGAGTTGTACCTCTCCACAGGAAACACTGTGGTTTTTAAAATCTTTATCATGTAACACTAAATAAGGTAAATATTAAGCCAACCTTAAAAAAATATTGGTTTTGCCAGTTCCCACCTGGGCCCTCCAAACTCATGACTGGGCACCGTTGTGCTTTCACTCTCAATGGCAATGAGAGAAGGATGTATTAAAAAAAAAAAAGGTTTTCCTCCCTAGGACAGGGCCAGGAGAAATTACATCTAGTGGAAGACGACGTTTTATTTTCATTGTTTAAAAATCTCTACATAATGAGCTCATCATCTTTCTTCCAGGATTCTACAGGATTTGGGAACAGCCCTAAATTTGGCAGTCAGTAGGAAGCCTTGCAGCCTTTTAGCTAACATATCTTTTTCTTTGGCTACTTCAGCTCCAGAGCAAGCCCCAGGGAGCTGCTCAAGCAAACACAGCACACCTTATTCTCTCCTGCTAGGGTACAACTATCCTGTGTCCACAGACTTCTCATGAACAAAAAGTCTGGAGTGTATTTTAGGTAGCTTAATTTCTCACAATCTAAAATGTTCTTGGTGGCTACATTGCAAACCGTTAGACAAAAAGCTATCACATGGTTTCCAGATCAGAAAAAAAAAGTTAGAGAAAAAACCAAACATATCCAAAGACAATACAAGTCCTTGGATGTCTCCAATGTGCTCCATCCTTCAGGACTCTTCCTCCTCCCCTTCATCATCTACTTTAGGTCGGAAATTCTTCCTATTCTTCTTCTTACTGCAATGGAATCCAACAGTTTCCACTGACGGCTCTTCACCTGTGCCACTAAACCTTGCACTAATACCTTCTGTATTCAGGTCCCCCACCATCATGCACTCCTCCTCCTCTGTTGCCTTTCCACTTCCACTATCTAGGTGCCCCAGCTCTATCTTATCTTCCTCCCTCAAGTCATCAGTCTTCTTAAGAGATTTTCCCTTCAGATCTATTTTCATGTGTTTCTTATCATCCTCCCCTGCTGATGTTTTCTTTTCCAGTCCATCAGCACCCCTTTTTGCTGGTCTGGTGAAGACAATCCTCCCCGCTCCACAGCTAGAAGGGTCCTGGTTGAAGTACGGGGTGTAGCTATCTTGGGTAGCCGAGCTTTGTTCCTGCCCTCTTTTCTTCAAACCCTCTAGAAATTCCATGGCCACTGCCCTGTTCGTCTTGTCACTAGACTCTGAAACTCCATCTAGGCTGTATTTGGTCCAGCGCTCTGGGTGTGCCACATAGTCAGGCACTGCAGGAGAGGTTTTGGGAGCCTGCGCTGGCTTGGCTTGCTTTCCCAGGCTTTCTGGAACCATGTTACCTGAAACTGTGGTTGGAGGCAACGGACGCTTAAACCTCCCATCAACAACATTATCTTCAGGCATCGAGGGCACAGACAACTTGGCCGCCTCTTCCAGGCAATCAAAAATGCTCTGGCTACGGAGAGAGAACGTAGAACTCATGCCCCTCAGATGGAATGGCTGGACAGGAGATCTGCGACTGCTGTTTGAAGAGTCGAGGGTCTCCCCTGACCTGTAATCCCCATCATCTACAGATGGCTCCTCAGGAGATATTGTATCAACTTCCGCTTCATCTGCTAACCCCAAATCATCGGAATCAGAATCGCTGAGCGACACTGTGTCTGAGGGCAGAGCCCCTTCGTAGTCTGTGGCACCACCAGCCACTATCCCCAAAAAGGGTTCACCTGCATCCTGATCTCCCATCTTCAAGCTGTCACTCCACTGACATCTTTGACATAGGCGCAGGAACAGCTGCAAATACGATTTTCCAAATGCCCAGCGAGTTTAGTGCCTAGAATACAAAGGAGCATAAAAATTGTGAAATGAGAACCAAGTATGAGACTATCATTCTGTCCTGTGCAAAATAATTATTACTGCAATATCACTGGCAGCTGTACTTCAGGGATTCCTAAGCAATTTTGCTCGAAATAAACACATTATTTAAGGAATGAATGCACATTAAAATTAAAGACTTACACAAGACTCAATACAAGAATATGAAGTAATTAAAAATAGTGTTGCACACCAAATTTCATTAAAGGTTACAGCAGGTCAAATTACTAAAAGATGAGCATAAATTTTTTAAGCAAATCTAAATATCCCATAACTGTCTTACACACCTTCCAAGAGAAAAACAATGACCTCTCCAAATTACACCCTGCATTTACCATACTGTATAAATCCACAAAACCACATCCTAATCTCTCACACTTTCTTTTGGCCATTACAACCCTTTACTGCATTAGCTACTTTACCTCCTGTCCCAATAATCATCGCGTTCTGCCTATTGTAAAGGACACTATCACTGATCGACGTCAGTGGCAAAGAAGCCACAAAAATATCAGGGCTGCAGTTTCAGGATTGCTTTAAAGTAACATAAAGTACAAGCTCCACTCCTTCCTTGGCTTTAAGCACTCATGCCATTACTAGATTCCTGGGATCACAAAACGAGCCAGCTCAAGAAATCAATCCCACTGGATTAAGAAAACTAATTGCACATGCCATGCTTGTGCATGGAAACAAGGGGAGAGTGCAACCAAGGGTCTGCAAGAGCTGGCCCTTCAGTCAGTAAAAGACAGTGTGATCTGAAACCTGACTTCCAGTAGCGGCTGGAATGCCTGATTCACTCTGCCACCTGCTTGAAGGGAACCCTGCAGAACTGAGGCGGTTGATGATCACACTACTGCTTGCCGGGCAATCAGAAAGAGAGTTGGCAAACACGCTCCTCAGTCCAGCTCACAAAAACATGAATTACAGAAACGGTTCTAATATATTATTAGAATAAGCTCAATTACCTAATTATAGGTTCTTCTGAAATGATGCAGTAAACAGACATGGAAAGTCTGTTAGTCACTCACTTTCTCTTGAGACTGAGTCAGCTTCCCCTCCTGAGGGTCAGTTAAAGCCACCAAAGATCTCAGCACTTCCACCCTAGAAAACAAACATTTCCATCATGATACTGGAAATGTAGTTTTAAAATGAGTTTTAAAAATAATTCCTTCCCCCTGAATCATCCAAAGCTACAGAACTGAGTTCTAAATCTGACACAAACGCATGCTGGTATAAAAGTCTGCAGATATTCCTGGATTTTTGGCAAAAGAACAACACACAGCCTCATAAGGCAGGCATCACTGTATTTACTCAGTCTCCACATTCACATTGCCAACCTTATTCTGTAGAAGAGACGAGAGATTTTAAAAAAATAAAACCGTAATCTGCATGTGCAGTAAACCATTACTAAATGGACAGTATTAAATGCAGATAAGAAAATATAAAAATAATAGTTATGCATTGCAAGTACTAAACGCTGCAAAAAAGAGACCATGGATACCACAGAGTTGTAGTTTCAACAAAAGGTCACATTCACAGTTAGGGCCAGATTTCCATGAGGCATTAAAACATAGAGAAACTTCTGAAGAATTCAACAGACTGAGCGCTGCGTTCCACGTAAAGTCTGGCTGTCTTTGACAAAAGGGATCTGATGACTGCTTTTGAAAACACTGCCCTCCGTGTAACCCCTAAATGGGAAATAATCATCTGAAAATCATACTTCTCCTGCTTTAGTTTTATAATACATGAAAGTAATGACTACAACCCAAAAGAGACATTGAAGCGCAGTAACTGACTACTAAACCAGCTGTTTTCAGATGGCAGTACAAGTGTTCATCACAGGCCGTGAATCAGGGTATCTCTTATCTGAGGGCAGTTACACAGAAAGGAAAACTTTTCCTCCTAAGGAGATGTTTTCACCTTAACAGCATTAGTAGCCAAACGTACTGACCCTTACAGCACACCAGACAGACTCACAGGTTTGTTACGGTGACGTGATCACAGCACAACTCGGATAGGATGGTGTCTCTCTGGAGGGGAAGGTCCCCATTAGACTCTTCCATCCTGGTCTTACTCAAAGTCTGGGCGTCCTCCTGCAGCCTGTGAGGAAAACAGAGACCCCAGTCACTCCAAACCATGGCCAAGAGGCCACTCTCATCGCAGAGAAAAGCACTGCAGCAAAGCCTGCCGGCAATCCCCTGCCAACTGCAGCGCAGTCCTTCCGGACGGTGCCCACAGAGGCTGCTAGGCCAAGAAAGAGGCCAGCAGGCCCTGGCTCACCCCTCCAGTGGGCACCCCACCC
>NW_009235482.1:0-432 GCF_000690835.1 Fulmarus glacialis
GTGAGAACACCACATTGATCCAACCTGGCAATTTTGCAAGCGTGGAAGCATGCAATTGTGCACGCTTATAAGCGTGCAAGCGTGCAAACGTGCAAGCTTGCTCCTCGGGCTGCAACCTTGCCCCCCCCGTGTGCCTAACAGCCCCTCAAAGGGTTTTGGGGTTCGAGTTTGGCCGGGTTTGTGCACGTGGCCTCGCAGCGAGGAGTTCCTCAGATTGCGGATTTTTGTGTGCCGGGCTAACGAGCTTTTTAATTAGCTTTTCATCACCGGCAGGCACCCACAGCTGCGTTGCATGTGAGGTGACAGGGATGGGGGGGGACATGGTGCCACCACCCCGGAGCCCTGTGCCACGCTGGTGGGCTGAGCACTGACGCACTCGTCTCACGCATGGAGCTACAAACCTCTCTGCCGGGCTGGGAAAGCGCTGGGGGG
>NW_009235483.1:0-5296 GCF_000690835.1 Fulmarus glacialis
GGCGGCCGGCGTCGGCGTCGCCGGCTCCCAACGCCAACGTGGATTGCGCCAAGACGGCCAGGGGCTCCGCAGAGAGCACCGCCTCGGTCATACAGCACGTCGGGCAGCCTGTCGCCACCCCTGCAAAACACAGCAATAAGGTGGCCAAATCCTGCAGCCAGGAAGCCAACTTCAAGGCGAGCGAGACCGCCCTGGCCTCCAGCCCCATCTTCCTGCCACCCAACGAGGCGTTTCGCTCCCCGCCTCTGCCGTACCCCAGGAGTTACCTGCCGTACCCAGTGCCGGAGGGGATAGCCATCAGCCCTCTCTCCCTCCATGGGAAAGGACACGTGTATCCGCACCCTGTCTTGCTGCCCAACGGCAGCCTCTACCCTGGCCACCTGGCTCCCAAACCCGGCCTCCCCTACAGCCTGCCGTCGGGGCGGGGGGGGTTCATGACCTACCAGGACGCGCTGGGGATGGGGATGGTGCACCCCATGCTGCTGCAGCATTCGGCTTTGGAGATCAATAAGGAGGAGAAGGCGGAAAGGAGGTCGCGGTCTCACGAGAGGGTCCGCTACGAGGACCCGGCTCTGCGGGGCCGGTTGCCAGAGCTCCTGGAGAGCAGCGGGAAGATGCATTTCGAAGTACCCGGCGACAAGAGCGTGAAATTGCACCAGAGCTCCGGCCACGGTAAAAACTCGGCCAAAAGTGACAAACACCTCTTTCCGGATCTTCTGCGAGACGAGCAAGAGGCTAAAAGCGACGCAAACGTAACGAAAGCCAGCTTTGCTACGGAAAGCAGTAATCAGGCTAATGACCCTACAAAGCACAAGGTAGAGCAGCCGTCGCAGCACAGAGATTTTATTGTAATGAGAGAGGAGTTTGGAAGAAATAACGATCTTCACGAAAGCTATAATTTCAAGCAAGCCCAGAGTTCATCGGTTTTCGGCTTAAGGAAAGAAGATTTATCTGTGAGCCAGCCTAAAGAGAGAGTGACGGTCCAGCCTTCGCCCGCTTTCTTGGAAAGCGCTCACGAGAGCGACGCTCCGGCTCTGGCTTTTGGCAAGGTGCAGGAGGACGCAAAGCCATTCTGCATGGGGACCGCACCGCCGAGCATCGACGCCAACCAGACCTATACCAAAGACGGAGCCGACGACGCAGAATCTGCCGATGGCAAAATATTGAAACCCAAGCCGTCTAAGTTGGCCAAGAGGATCGCAAACTCTGCCGGTTACGTAGGTGACCGATTCAAGTGTGTGACGACCGAACTGTACGCAGACTCCAGCCAGCTCAGCCGGGAGCAGCGGGCGTTGCAGGTGAGTCCGCGCGGTCCAACGACCGCCGCGCTTTTTGTCGTTATTTCTCTGTTGCAAGTCGCAGTCAAGTATTAAAGTTGAGAGAAGCAACGCAGGTGGGGAAATCAGAAATTTTTTTGTTAGGACGTGCTCGCCAGAAACGGTTTTAAGTAGCAAAGTAAGTTTGTTAATGAGAGCGAGACGATGTAAAGAATAGTATGTATGGCTTTTACGTATGTACGCGCTAGTAAGCTTTAAAGGGCTTTGCTAAGATGTGATAAAAATGTTAATGTACGTATGAAATGTTTGTGCAGTTATGGAGGGGAGTCGGACAGGCATGCATGTTACCTTGGCGCTAGCGATGGCTGTAATTTCTCAGCTGGCCTGTAGTGCCAGCTAGCAAAGCGTACCCAGAAGTTGTGATTAGCATGCCAAACGTGCTGTTTGATGGAGAGGAGTCGCAGCCATGTATTAGCGGGTCTCAGGCAACGTTTGCGCCAAGCGAACGCGTAGGAAAGAGTAGGAGCGGTATTGAGGTTGATGCTGAGGGATGACAGACAGATACTGTATAGGAATATCCTTAAGGTATTTTACTTTTAATGAAGGGATGAGTTAAGCCAAATTGTTTTGCATTGTTAAGAAAAGAATTGGTTTATGCTTATAAAAATGGATGAAATTATCTAAATGATCCATTGAGTGCCCATTTTAATTACATAGATGGAAGGATTACAAGAGGACAGTATTTTATGTCTACCTGCTGCTTACTGTGAGGTCAGTTCTTCAAATTTTTATTACTAGACTCTTACATAAACCTTTGAGTTAAATTTCATTTCCAAATACACAAAGGGAAGTTTGTGGGCCATGGTCGTCTTTATTCATTGTACGGTTTTGTGTTGTTTTTTTTTTCTTTTTGTTTTTGTCTCTTTTTACCTCCAAAATGGAATGTTTTTGTTTTATATACAGTATACGTTTATATATATCTTTTATATATATACACTTATATATGAAAGAATTGTGTGGCTATTTGCATATAGATGCTAGAACACTGTTTTACAAGTCAGGTGTGTTAAACTTCTACCCTATCTCAAACCTTGGTTTTGAGCCGATTTTTCTTTGGAAATGCTTTCATATAAGGTAAGGTAAATGAAGTAGCTTTTATCGCAAGACTTTTTTTTCATATCAATTCTCTTTCTAGCGTGCAATGATGCGCTTCTCAGAGTTGGAGATGAAAGAGAGAGAAGGCCAAACAGCTACCAAAGACTCAGAGGTCTGCAGATTCAGCCAGGCAGACTGGGAAAACTTGAAAGGAAACAGTGAAAAGAAGCCAAAGTCTGTCGCTCTGGAAGATGCCATTCCTGACCAAAATGACAATGACAGATGTAAGCGAATTTAGATGGCTTTCTGAAGCGCGTACGTGTCTCTGTGCCGCGGCAGCTTGCAGCAGAGCTGCGCGGGCAGCGTAATCTTCGTGTGCTCGCGGTGTTGCTGGTTAAAGTCACTGACCTCAGGCTCTGCAGGTACGGAGCTGCCGTGGCTGGTGCTCTCCGTGCTTGTTTTGGGGTCTGCAAGTTACTGGTTATGGTTGAACTTGCTTTTCAGGAGATAGTTAACTGTCACCGAAGTTACTGTCTTAAAGAGATAGTCCTTTCCATTGATGGGGTACCACATCAACCAGTGAAAGCAAAGGTCTAAGGCTATGTTTTAAATGCAGAAAGGAGGTGGGGGAGGAGTGAGAGGCAGCAAGAAGTTCAGCTTCCTGAAGGTGCTGTAGCTCTGGGAGGTGCCAATATTGCAGCTTCCAGGCAAAGCAAGGATGGAGGACAGAAGGGTGATGGGGAGCGGGAAAGCACGTGATCTGCCAGGCTGGTTTATCCATAAAAGCTGGCTGTAGAACCCCAAACTGTGAGAAGCTAGTTTGCCTGGGTGACTTCTTACTGCAGTGGCTGGGGGGTATGTGTGCCCGGCTGATGCAGGTTCTTGAGGGCAGGCGGGGGGCTGCGAAATTCCCCATGGGGCTGGCTGCTTGCTCCCTCTAGGCTGTGGCAAGGTATCAGAGGACTATGGAAAATGTGTGCTAGCAACCCTGCCCTAAAAGCAAGACAAACTTAAAAATAAATAAATAAATGGTATTAGTTTTTTTAACTGTATGCAAGAAAAAGCACTTTTTTTTTTTTTTTTTTTTTCGGTAAGCATCTGGCTTCCATCGGTTTCCCAAATTTTTTTCTTTTACCTATATAATTAAGGAATGGATCACTTCCTCCTGCTGTTACTTTGTTTTTAACAGCTCAGAAAAAAAATCGATGCTGAAAGTATTGCAAAACAAGAGGAAACACACTGCAGGTTGCGTCTTCCGTGTGTGTGCGTGCACTCTGTTACTCGGTGGTTAAGTGTGCTCTTCTGTAGGTGGAGATTCCTGAGTAAGGCTAGTAGAAAATTTCATTCAGGCAATATAATAACTTTGTATTATTGTTCTGGTCTTTGTTTAATGCTTTTGGCAGAGAGCATGCTCATCAATTGTACTTGCTAGGTTACTCACCTAAATCAAGTTACTGTGATACTGCTGTCACTGAAATAACAGCCTCAACAAAAATCAAAATAGCAAGGGAAAGTTTTAATTGCGGAAGTGCAGAAGGTACCAAGGTGGGGAGGGGCTGAGCCCCTGGAAGCTGAGCGGGCTTTGCCTTCTCCAAGCTGTATCGAGGCAGCCTCGGGGATGGAGGCACTGCTGCCGTTGCAGTCCCCGTGCTAAAGCCAAGAGCTTGGCAGGCTGCCGCCCTGGCTCTCCCCCTTGCAGCCCCCCCCTTTCTCCTTGGAGGGCTGCAGGCACCCTGGTGACATCCTCCATTAAATCCCACCCTGTGTGTGCTGGAAAGCGTAAAGAGCAGCAGCAGCAGCAGGGTGCTGCTAGCTTGCTGTGGCAGCAGGGCGAGATGGGTCGGGGCGGGGGAGAGGGGGACGGTGGTCTGCGGGGTTAGGGATCGGCGCAGGGGAAGGAGGGGGAGCCTGCTCGGGGGGCCTGGGGCATAGGGCATGCTGCCCGGGTGGGCTGCGGGGAGGAAGAGTTGTTTGCTGAAACACCCCCCCTGCCATCCTTGCAAAAGGCTGTTGATATGGTGCGTCCTTAAATTCATCATTTAGTGAGGTCTCCAGCACTTGAATCTGCTGGCTAAAATGTGTTTGAGACTGTTGGAAGCAGGGAAAGCATGTTCAGTCTTACGTTAGTTCGTTCCTCTCCTCTTCTAATTAGCTCTGACTTAACAGGCTATTTCAGAGTTTGGCCGGATGTCTAAACTCCTAAAAGCGCAGATCTGTTCTGCTGAGGGAGCTCCTCTTCTGTATGCCCGGCTGTACAGCCACCAGTACTTACCGATACAGATTCAGTTCTCAGTAAAAGTTTTTTATTGTGGTGGTTCACCTCCTGCCCCTCGGGATAGCAGCTGATAAATCAGGAAGCCGAGTTTCACACTTCTCGAATGCCTCCAGTGTAGTGCCTTGGGCTCTGGCGGGGCTTGAGCCGCCAGCAGTCTTGATGCGTCTCTCATCGAGCGACTGGCAAAGGGGCGATGCGCTCTGCTTGCTCTTCCCCTTCGTTTATCACCAGCGAGAGCCGGGGCTACTTATCTCTTGCCTTCCCTTTCCCTCCAGTTTCTAACCACCCTGTTGGTGCATTTGGCTTTAAAGCTCTCGAACGGGAACTAGCTGATGGTCTGCAACCTCCTCCGTTTTCCTTTCTGCCTCCTGCAAATGATCTTGCTGCTGAAAAGATGTTTTCACCTCCTTTTACATAGCGTTCGTCCAGCGCTGGCTAAAAGCCAAGCGGCATGTCTTTACGTGTGTGAGCGGGGAATTTTAGGAGCAAAACCGGCGAGCTGTTAGGCGTGACCCGCACTGCGAGCACTTCACCTGCCCGGTGTCGGCAGGGAAGAGGAAAACCTCAACCGAAGCTGTGATTGTGGCACAGAGCCGGCTTGCAGGGCTCCTCTGCCGCTGCCTCGGCGGGGCCGCCGGCGGGGACTGCG
>NW_009235483.1:5310-11088 GCF_000690835.1 Fulmarus glacialis
GGCCTGGCATGCAGGAGCCGATGGGGGCCCTAGCAGCTGCTCGCTCCCTCGGCTTCTCTAAATCTACCAGTGCGACGACAACCACCACCACAACAAAAGGCTAAGTAACACAGGCAGGTGATGCTTACAGAGGCATCTGATGGGATGGAAGCTCCTTTTTTTAGCTTGCCCTGGGACTTGCTCATTTTCCTAGCTGTACAGCACGTCTACGGACTTCATTGGAAGCGAACGAAGGCATAATATCCGATTCCTTAAACTTTTCCTCTGACTTGGCGGTGCACGGCTTTGCTGTACGAGAGTCGTCTTAAGCTTCATCGTGCCTTCTGGAGACGGGTAAAAAAGGTGTTGGGTTCCCCCCCCCCCCCAAAAGGCCCGATTTAAGGGAGGTAGCTGTATTAGCTAATTAATAAGCAATTAAAGCCAAGGAGTAAAGCAGAAGTGCTTTAATTCTTTCCCATCTCGTTTAGGTTTTGCCGGGCATTCTGAGAGCAGCCGCGAAGCTGCTTTGTTGCCAAGGTGACTTGTAAATGTTGCTGAGGCGATGCTGCTCTGGTGCATTTCCATAGAACAAACATGATAAATTATGGGATGCATATGTCATGAGTCATAGGATTGTTCAGAGATCAAGTGATTTAAGCTATTGGCATGGACACGCGCATCAATACGGGCATGTGATGATCGCATGTCGGTTCATAACAAAGCTTTTTCTAGCGGTATTGAAAATCATATCCGAGTGTGAAAGATTGAATAAATTCTACAAGCTGTGAATTTCTTGATCGGGGAGTGTGATTTTACCTGTTTATCTAATATTCTAGGAGGAAGACACTGCCTGTTTAAGCCTTAGCTGGGAAAAATAAAAACCGATATGTCAAAAGCCTGATCTTAAGGCATGAGGTCATGGGGGAAAAGTTAGAGCAGTTTCTATGTGTGAAAGTAAATGGTGTAATGTGCCAAAGCCTTTAGGGCTGGTCTTCAGTGTCGGAGTGAGGTGCCGGTGTCCCTTTGCATGGTAATCCCGTGCTTTGCTTTTCTCTCTGGGCTGTGTGTATATCTGAACAAATGAAACATGGAGACAGTAAACATGTCCTTTGTCCTGGTCAGTTATTACCTCCTTGCCACGGGACATAGTGCAAAAAAAAAAGGGGAAAAAACAGCAGCCTGTGCATGGAGAATTGTTTGTTGTGGTGTGGTAGGCTTGGGCAGAAGGAAACAAATGTGGAAAGCTCCCAAGCAGAGGTACTTGGAGGGAAAAATGAAATCACCTGGGTTCCCTCTGCCCCGTGGGATACTCAGAATTAGATGGTGAAGGTGACTTATAGAACTTCTTACTGGTGTTGTGATCTCCATGCTGAATACTGGGTTTTAGCATTTGGATAGTCATTACGGTCCTCGGATGAATAAAGGGTGCCTTGCATAAGTGAGCGCAATGAGAGGTTGCTCCAGGGAAGAGGAAAGGCTGTTTTTAGCTGCCATGTTATTTGAACAAAAGAATTGCAGCTTCAACACTAAGATGTGTTCCTTGTTTGCATCGCAGGAGAGGGCCTGGTCTCAAGCAGCTGACAGCAACAGGAAGATGAAAAAATGAAGGAAACTCTTTTTTGGGTAGCGTGTTTATGCGTGCGTGCGTGTAACTGTTTCTCGTGAGATTGTAACCTGTGCACTAAGGAGATACTGCTTCAGGCAGAAACCATATGTGAAGGATCATCTTCTTAATTCTTCCTTGTTTCTAGTTTGGTAGGACAGTGAGAAATGGTTTGAGTTGCTGGTGCTGGTTCTCACAGCTGGTGTGAGACTGGCAAATGCTGGAGGCTTGAGGAAGGAACACATTTAAGAGTTTAATCTCCTTACTCATAGAGGTGTGTTGCTACTTATCCTGTGTTTCTGGCTACCTCATCACTGTTTGAATAATGATGATATGAAAACTCCCAAGTATTTTGTTGTTGTTTTCTTCCTCAGGCAGAGAAAAGGATGTTCTAGATATATGGCGGAGGGGAACAAAAGCGAATAAATTCTCCTTGTCCTTGTTGGGCGTGCACGGTATGCTTATGTTGCTGTGCCTCATGTTGACATTTATATCTCAATTTGGGGAGACATCGTGTCTGATCCGGGTTGCTTGCAAAACAGTTTGAGGACAGAGTGGAATCCAGTGGTAAAATATTAACAGAGCCTGTGCTCCGTGAGGCGGTCGCCGCTGTGCCCAGGGGAAAAACCTCTGGGCGTGCGATGTGTCTGTGCAAGCTGCATAGAGAGCCTGACAGCCGGTGGGTTATGCCGTGTCCCGAACAGCGACTGACCTTTGTTCTTCCGCGGTGAAAATCCGGCTGTAGAAGAGGCGGGGAGCATCGGCGGCGGAGCAGATAAGCAAGGACGCGTCCTGCGCAGCTCCCTGGCCTCGCCGTCGCTGTCCTCCCGTGTCGATGCAGGATGATTGCACAACCCGGATTACCGTGCGGAGATGCGCCCCTCTAATGGTCTTAACCGCATCTAGCGGGACGGATTTCAGAGACGCGTGTGCAGTGGGCAGTCCTTGAGAGGGATTTCTGGCTCAGCGGCCAAGGAGATGTAGCTCTGGTCGCCTGAGGGGTCCCCTTCGGATGTGACCGGAGAGCAGAGGCAAAGGTGTCGCAGAGCCACTGGCAGCGAGAGCTTTTTGCATAAGCTTTAGTAGGTGTGTGCTGCTCTCCGTGGCATGTGGAGCTCTGGAGAAACACCAACGGTGACGTGCAGTTAGCAAAGTTACAGCAAATGTCTCTCCCCTCCTTTTTATTTTTTATCACGGACGGTCTGAGCGAGCGACGCTCAGCATCCCTGTGCCCAGTCCTCTTGCAGATAGAGAAGGAATTAATCTGCAGTGGGTCGCTTTTGGTGGTGGCAGGATGGAATTAGCTTGCTGTTTCCTGCAAGCCCCAGAGATTAAGACCATCGAACCCCCCCCTACAGCCTGCTACTTCCTCTGACCCTGCGAAAGCTTCTCTGGGAATTGGTCAGGATGTGCCTGCCTTTTCTCAGGCCAGACAGTGTTAGGAGCAGGAAAGCTGTCCCGATCTAGCAACTCTCGGCATGAGCCGTGGTGTGTAGCTGCTGGTACTGCAGGAGACACAAAGGCTATAAACAGCAGGAGCGTGGCAGAGAGTGCCCTTACCTGATCTGTTCGGGGAAACTGAGCGTATAAGTATAATGTTTCCTCATGAAAGGGGGAAAAATAGCAGATTGCATTAAAAATGTAAAATGAAATCCGATAGAAACCTTTCTAAAGTGATACTTAAAACGTGGCTGGTCCAGCTTCTTTTATGCTGTGTGAAACAGGACTGCCAGTACTGTTGGTGTGGTTATAGGGTACAGCTGTTGGGCAGCATCTTTATGCCAGATGTGCAAGCACGGGGTCTTGCCAGATTCATTCTGGTTCGGGGGGACACCGGCGAGTTAGAGGCACAGTCATAGTAAGCTAAGATACCTGTTTTCTGGAACATGTCAGCATTGCTGGCTGGAAGAAGTGTGATAAACTGCGTTCCAAAGTCTTGAAGGGAGCAGGTGTTGGCCAGACGGCCTTGCGGAGAGGAGTACCGCCAAATAGCAGAATGGCCCAAGCGTCCCGCTCGCCTGGAAAAAGTCAACTTTTGTTTTGATTTTTCTTGGCCAAATATTTTCTGCTGTTTTATAAAGCAGGCCCGGAGGCAGCTTCCCAAGCAGCGTAAAAATGATGCTGGGGTGTCTTCTGGTGCCCGCAAACGTCTCCAGAACCTTAGGTGCTACTTGGAGCCGTTTCCAAGTTGTGGTGAAGAAAAATCTCATCAGAGAAGTTTTTTTTTCCCCCTCAGCCTTCCATTGCTGACAACAGGTATTTCAAGGATGGTCGTGAAACCAGAAGGTGTTGGCAGAGCTGTAGGAAGGTGCTCTCAAGATGAGGTGGGATAGAGCTGGGCTGCATCCGGGGGCTGCCAGTGCCTGGACGCTGGTGTGGTGGGTCTCGGAGGGGACAGGAGGGGAGAGAGGGCTGCAGTGGAGCAACGTCTGCCCTGGTGAGGGGGAGGAGCAGAAGTCGAAGGCCAGGCTGTAAGGATGGGGAGGGTCAGGGGAAGGGAAGGGAAACGGAGCTGTCAGGAGTCCAGGTAGGAAACCAGCAGATGTGTTTGCAGGAAGGGAAGTGGGAGAAGGAGGAAGGGCAAGGAGGAGGAAGAGGAAAAGGGACAGTGAGCCGTTGGGAAGTAGGACGGAGCATACAGACAGTTTGTCAAACAGCAGCAGACGTGCAGAAAGAGTATTGGTCAGCCAGGAGGGCTAAAACGCGTGGGAAACCCAACTTGTTTGTGAGAATTGTAAATAGGAAGCTGATTAACTGTGTGGCAGTCTGCCTAACCATGCCTTGGCTACTTTGGTTAAGCTCAAAAAAAACCCCAAAACTATTCAAGGTGATGATTAAGTGTCATTTTAAGTCAAGCATCCATTTAAAATTGCTTAAGCTCTCACTAAATTTGGGGGAACAGTATCGGAGAGGGGAAGCTGAAGTTAGGGCAAGCATGGCAATGTGGGTGTTTTTGTGCTCATTTGTCAGACTAGTTTCTAGTAAGCTTTTGAAAGCTCACCCGCTCGGCTGCTGCTGGAAATACTCCCTGAAAAAAGTGAGGTCTTTTTTAAAAGGAGGTGACAAAAAATCATGTGATGTACAATGACTGGCTGGTTACTTGAAGTGAGGAAGCCTTTTTATAACCTTGGATTCAAGTAGTGCTTTTTGCAAAATATCACAGCTATTCTTAGTGGTATTCCCGTGTACGTATGTGCGTGCTCTGTATCCCATTTATATCTCCAGAAGAAGGGACGATCGCTTTTAAGTCAGACTCTGCAATTCTTTGTGAGAAGTTAGGGAAGGCTTAGGAATTAGCGAAAGACGGATACTTTATTATCGTCAGAAGGCATTTTTGAAAACAAAGTCATTGCAAAGTGGAGCTTGGATTATTACTTACCACCGTTTTGGGGAGCGAGGTTGCTTTCAGAAAAGGGTTTGTGCTTTCGATATCTAAAGATGTTTCTTTATTTTAAAAAGCGTATTGTGATGGTTCTATGGATACAAGTATTGTGAATGTTGTACTTCTTAAATTGATGTAAAAACAACACAAAGTATCGCGGTTTTGGGGGTTTTGTACTTAACTGTTGAGAAAACTGCTGCCTTAGGCTGACCAGAGGAGACTTGTTCTGAAGTACAATTTTGTGTTTATTTGCATGCCTCATGAGCCATAAGTCATGATGGAGATGACATTGAAGAGATCAGAGCATAGCTTTCTCACAATGAATTGTTTTGTATTTATTAGGTCTTGTGGTGTTTGTTTTTTTTTATTTTTAGGTAACTTTACTAGTACAGAAAACAACCAAGGTCACTTTCTTGAAACTCCAGAGGCAAAAGATCTCTCAAATGAGAAATGTTATTTAGAGAGACATTCTATATATGAAAAAGCAGAAGACCAGCCAACAGAAGATATTGGCCAACATCCATGTCCACGTCTGGACAGGAAGCGTAAACACTCTGGTGAGAGAGTGCAAAATGATGGCAGCCAAAATGAAAACTTTGTGGATGAACTGCAGGATGAACTTATATCAAAAGCAAAAAAGAAGAAGAACTCCAAAGGTAAGACAGCATTTTGCTTTGGTCTCTCTCAAGGAATGTCTTGTGAAAGGAACGTCCCTTTGGCTTAATGTGTTTCCATTTTTGAACTTGATAGTTACTAATGTGAGCACTGTCATTTCACTTAAAATTATATATATGTATATATATGTATGTATATA
>NW_009235484.1:0-472 GCF_000690835.1 Fulmarus glacialis
CCGGTGGGTGTAGACCGGCCGTAGCCATGCATGTGGGCACGCCTTGGCCTAGACTGTGCGCCCACTGCTGTCCATCGGTGTGCCCCTCTAAAAGATTGTCCCCTCTGCTACTGCAATGGCATTACCTGCTCAGGTGTGGCTGCACGGGGCCCCTCAGCGCCGGCGTGGGTGGCTCTGCTATGGGGTCTCCCAGGAGGACTGGCTCAGGTACAGAGTATTAGCACAGCACGAGGGGGCCTGTGGCATCCAGGGGAGGGACAAAGCGGACTGCAATGGTATCTTAAAAGCTTCCTGAAGTCCATGGCGGTTTGCTCTCCCTGGCATGGGAGGCTCTTGCTTGACTGCGAGTTGTCATTCTGCAGAAACGGCACCTTTTGCCATTTGCTTAAAACAAACACAACCTTCCTGGGCAGCTCAGCACCCTGGCACGTGGGCCAGGACTTCTTTTCCTATGTTAGGTCACACAGAGGAG
>NW_009235484.1:497-3304 GCF_000690835.1 Fulmarus glacialis
GAGCCGGGGACTCAGGCATGTTGGAAGCAGTGTGGAGGGTCTGCTGCGCTCCGTCAGCAAGCATACCCAGCTCTGCCCTGATGGGCCCCTCCCTGCCCCTGAGCCCATTTGGGCAGCCCAGGCATGCTACCTGGCAGGAACACATCTTATTGTCTCCTCTGAAACAATGATCCCTCCAATTTCGGAGCCGTTACTCACTTGAACTCTTGCAGAACAAAACCCACCTGCTTCCCACCTGGGGACACGGCTGCCCAGGGAGTAGCTAAGCCGGAAAACCTGAGACACAACAGGCAAAAAAAAAAGAGATCCTCCTGGAGAGATTGTAAGCAAAGAAGTGGGCTTGACCCTCCTGTGGGGTTAACGGAAACTAGTGCATGAGTGGGAGCAGGAGTGCAGGCGGCGTGGGCTGGGTGGGGGAACAGACAATGTTCTGGGAACCAACGGCAGCAGTCTGCCGCGGTGGCCAGGACATCCTGCTCACAAACTGCCCGGCGCCTCCTTCCCCCTCGCAGGCAGGCGGGGAGGTGTCAGGCAGCAGCATCGCACGTGTTTCCTGTGCTGCCCTGATTAGGAGGAACTGGCTGGAGCAGTGTGTGCACACCCAAACCAAAGTGGCGGGACAGCACTTCCCTGGGGACCAGGGCATGATGTCTTGCACACAGTCGTCCTCTAGGGGTTGGTGGCTGCTGCCCACAGCAGGTTTGGGCCTTGGGACTCGGCCATCTGAGGTGCCGAGGGCCAGGCAAGGCACAGCTGGAGGGATAGGTGCCATGGGAGTGCAGAAGGAGAGAAGCCGGGAGTCCAGCCCTTGAGCCCCAGGGACCCTGTAGACAGGATGCTCCAAAGGGCTTTTGCTCTCATAACCATCTGGAGAAGGAGACTGCACTCCACAAGGGTTTATTTACTCTCTGGCAACTGGAAAACTCCTGCATTTACTCTCCTGGGCAGCTGAAGCCCCATGGCATTGCTTGGGATCAGGGCTCCTCTCTGCCCACACCACGGTCCCAGATAGCCTTGGTCATCCTGTCCCCAGTAGACCAGAGGGCAGCTCCTGTGAGAGCAGCATGGTCACCCTTTGGTGACCCAGTAATCAGATGTAGCTGTTAGCGAGACAAGTCAAGCACAGTGCAGGGACATCCAAGGGCGCTAGCTGCGGCGGCATCCTTAGGCTCAAGGCTCTGCCCCAGCGACAGGCACAGCCCAGGGCTGGGGCGGGCAGCTGGGTGGAGGGTGTGTGAGAGCTTGCTACAGCTCCCTCCATCGAGTTCTCCTTTCTTGGCAATGATCAAGAGAGGAGTTTTCTGGGACAGTGCTTCTCTTAAACAGCCAGTCCTGTGGAGCGCTGTTAAATTCCTGTTGTTAAATTTAGCCCCTTTTCTGGCTTGCCAGGAGCTCTGTTGGTGTGAGGATGCCAGGGTCAAGCAGTACTGAGCACCGGGGGGAATGGGTAAGGCAGGGCACCACCATGCCCCTTCCCCACGGCCCCAAGCACAGCATCTGTGGAGGAGAACTGCTTCTTGGGAGGTGCAAGGGAAGCTTTGCTGAATATGAGCAGCCCTGGGGGCTTGGAGCTTATTCCAGGAGTTTTTGTAGCAGCCAGGGTATCTCAGGAGATGAGCTAAGCCCAGCGCACAACAGACACCAAAAACCGGCCACCCCTCAGGAATGTGACCCCCATCTCCAGGCTGACCCAGGAGCAGCAACCCTCAAAGCAAGCCCAGGGGAGAGCAATTGCTCTGGGCTTCATTTAATCAGCCAGGGTAATTAGGTGACTTATGAAGCATGTGTGTGCCTGGAGGCTGCTCTGGTTTTCCCCAGGCTGCTCTGTCACTTGAGGGGCTTTAGATGCTTTAGCAATAGCCATGTGAAGCCAGCAGCCGTGGGGAACATCCTTGAATGCTTGTCCTCCCCAGGTCCTGCAGGTGCAGCCCCCCGGGCTCCCTGTGTCAGGAGCGCGGCTGTTGTGCTCTCGCTGCCTGAATCATTCAGAGATGCCTCCGACATGAGAAACGAGAGAGAAAGGAGAAATGCTCCGCTGACCACTTACTGCAGAGAAAGCCAGGGGAGATCAGGCTTATTTTTGGGACCTCGTCCACGTTGGCATTTCTGCTTCGGGGCTCAAGGAAACTCAGGGCTAGATTTGCCGGATACTCAGGGGTGTTGGTGCCATCGGCCCGGCTGTGCTGCGGCTCCCTCAGGGTCCCACTGTCGGCAGGTCAGCCAATCTGTGAGCTGCACGGGGATGCAGGCCTCTTTGCTCCATCATTGCTGGGATGCGGCAGCCAAGCAAGGTCTGCCAGGCATTTCTGCTCCAGCTCGGAGCTTTGGTTCCAAAGGAGGGAATTTTTTCCTCCAAGGACAGGTGTGGGCTTTGCTCGTGCTGTGATTTATCTGCACTAGGGCCAGGGTTTGTCTCTCCATCTGGGCTGGTTTTGCAGCAGCCTGGATGGAGACGAAAGCAGCAGGAGAGATGCCTTTTTTGGCTGGTGGGTTGGTGGTTTGTTTTAGTATTTTTTCTTCCTAACTGAGACAGTGGGTTCTGAAAAAAGGAGTTCCCCTAAAGCACCTCTGCCATTGCAGAGCATGGCGGGGCTGGTTACATGGGATGAACACATCCCCTGTGACTAAATCCCAGTGCTGGCTCCAGAGAGGAGCTTGGAAACCCCCACAGCATCCTTCACTCCAGCTGTGCAGGGAGGCGCTGGAAAGGTGACAGGGATTTCCTGCAGCGTTTGGTGAAATGAGTCAGCGTGGCAGGCATCCAGGTAGGCATGGCTGGCGGGGGGGGCAGGGGGCCCCGGGCTCGC
>NW_009235484.1:3335-20623 GCF_000690835.1 Fulmarus glacialis
TGGCATCGCATGCTTGGCAGCATGGGAGGGAAGCATGGCAAGCCCACGCAGTGGGGACTTGCCCAAGGGCACGTCTGTAGAAGAGAAGGGATGAGTCCTGCCAACCCTCAGGCTGCCATTCCTCTTTCTGGAGCAGTTGCGCACCATAACCAAGCCCTTCCCAGGGCAGGCAAGGTCCAGGTGGGATGCGGGCAGCAGCAGGAGATGCTCCAGCTCAGAAGTGCTAGTACAAGGGGCCATGCCTGGTCCTTCCGCCAGATCGCTGGTGCCACGCGGCACAGTCAGTGTCTCAGTGCCCTCTGCCCATGTGAGTGCTGGGAAGGGTGAGTGCCCTGTTGTTGGCTGCTGCTTCTGATATACTCTGCATTCCTGAGAAGCTGCCATGAGTCACTCGCTTGGCCTCTCACATACACACATATACACACAAAAAAAGTCCCAGGAGAGATTATACATGGCTTACTTTGTTCTGAGTCATTTTTATCTGTCCCAGCCCTGTATTGAGCTGAGAACTGCACAATTCAGGGAAACAACCAGCGCTTTCTTCATGCACGTGGGTCCTTGGCTCTGGCCAAGCAGGTTTCTCTGGGACTCTCAGTGGCAGGAGCCTGTCCTGGCTTCCTCATCACATTTGCATGGGAGGACAGTGCCCTGGCTTTCTCACAGGGAGGTTTGGGGATGGGCAGATGTGCTCACGCTGTGCCTCACCCCAGGCAGGACAGGGATGCCAATGCCTTTCTGGAGATCTCTCAAAGGCGCAGCCATCTGCTGCTGCCTGGCCCATCCCGGCACAGCCATGCACGGGTGATGCTGAGGCTTTGCAGTGGCACCCGTATGGGTTTGCAGAGCCCTCGGAAGCGCCAGGGCTGCTAATGCCGCCCCACTTGGTACGGCCACGTATGCTTTTGCTCGGGCATGTGGGCTCTGGCTTAGCAGGCTCCCTGCGGATGCCCAGCTGTCCTCAGCACACTTCGCTCTGCACTGGCTCTTGCATGCCTGCACAAAGCTACCCACGGCGTGCAGCGAGTGCCAGGATCTGGGCCCCCTCCCCAAGTTATTTCCAAGTGTCCTCCAATTTCACACCTGGATTACCCTTCCCACAGCCCTGAGTATCTTGATAATATAATTTTCTTTCTGCTCCCTCAGGTTAGACCCCATCTCTCCAGTTTACTCTTATGTCTCTGGGTCAGGAACCTGGAGCTGCCTCCTGGTAGCTGAAAATGGTTAAACCCAGCAATTCAGCACCTGCCAGTGTCACAACCATTAATTTCTGACTGTGTCCAGGCTTCTTCCACTGCAGCCCCCAAGGAAAGCTTTGCCTGACTCCCCTCCATGATCCCTGGATGTTGTCATCCCACGGTACCTGGAGCATCTTTGCCAGGGTTAGAGGCAAGAGGCTCCCATGCTGCTCCATGCAGATCTCCAGAGCTGGAGCACCCCTCCTGACAGCCAACTCCAGCCCTCTCACATGCCCATCCCGTGCTGCCACTCCCCGACTGCCATCTTCATGGTCATGTTGTCTGCTTGGTGACGTTTTCCCCACCTGCTTGTTTCTGGAAGAAACACCTTTTCCAGCCTTTCCAGGTGAGCACAGTCTCACAGCACCAGGAGATTTCCAGATGGGATGACTGGAATAAAGTCATGTCCATACTGCAGGGGACACTGGTGCCAGAAGCACAGCCTGGACCTCCCATGTCTCTCCCGGACCTCCAGACAACCCTTTCCCCTCTAGCACCCTCATTCTACTTCACTGCTCCAGGGCAGGTGGCGCAAAGCACGCAGGACATCCCTGAATATGACACAGTGCTTGTTTTGCCCCAAAATACTTGCTGGAAAATGTGGGGTGGGTTGTTGCTCATCTTCCTCGCAAAGAAAAGGAGCCCCAGGCCGGGTGCAGAGCCAGCCACCGGCGCACGAGCTGGAGGAAATGTGTTTCTCGCTGGCTTTTTGCCTCTCCGGGAGCAGGCTGGGTGGTATGCGGGGAGCGGTTTCTGCCCCGGCTCCTGCTGCATCAGCCAGCCCCTGGGTGAGTGCAGGAAGAGTGGGCAGCCCCTCGGCAGGTTGGGGTTTTACATGGGCCAAGGGGGAGTCCCCGCAGGTGCTCCTTGCTGCTTCTGTGGGAGCCGCGGCCAGACATAGCCCGGGATGGTTTTCCTCCTCGGGCCCAGGGCTGCCAACGGGCCTGCCATAAGGAGAGGGGTGGGAAGAGAGTGGGTGTCCCCAGCAAGGTGCTGAGAACTGGCCCCTCTCTGAGGGAGGGGAACAGAGAGCCGTCACCGACCCCATGGACATGGGGTGCTCCTGCACGGTGTGCCTGGGGGGCTGGGATGCTCAAGGCTATGCTGGGCTACATGGGGCAGTGGGACATTGCGGAATGTGTTCCCACACCTGCTGGGATTGCCCCTACCCAGGCCCCTACCACTGTGCTTGCCCTCCCTTTCCTTTTGTTTTTTCAGGCTCAGCTCTTGTCTCCCATCCCATCCCCCACCAGTCCCACCCTCCCCGTGCTAAGGATTCGTGTCTGGGACCCCAAAACACCCATCCCTCCACCATCTCCACTGCCTCCCTTTGTTGTTCAGGCATCAAGACCTAAGACATGGATGCTTCTGCACACACTGGGACTATCACCAAAGGGGTCATCACACCCGTTGCATTCCTGATGCCCTACAGCATGATTTATGAGATGTTTATGGGACCTCGCTTGCTCAGCGGACACTGGGACCATACAGGGCGTTCCTCCTCATCTTCCTGGCTTCGTGAGCCGAGGCAGAACCACGTGCCAGCGTGTGTACAGGAGCACAAGTGTGTGCATTTGGGGGGGTGGTGGGGGATTTCCTGGGCTTTTAAAAAGAGATCTTGAAAATTTGTGAGTTTAAAATGGAAGAAATTTGCAAAAATGTTTCAGAGCATCTTCTCTGAGCTGTTCTGCAGGACCCTGGGAGAAGAGGAGAAGGGTGAGGAGCAACTGGCAGGAAGGAGACTCCCAGGGATCACCCCAACCCTCTCACTCTCATGTGGCTCAAAGCGAGGTTGTGTGGCTAAATCATCACTGCTTGGGGTGCAGGCACCGGCGGGACGGGGATACACCCCACGTATGTACACGCATATGTGCATCCCTGGCTATTTCCTCACCTCCAGCCCTGCCTCTGCAGATGCAAAGTGCCCTGCAGGCTCCCAGCACTGGGGGGCACAGGGCAGCCTCTCCTGCTTTGTAGCAATAAGCCATCTGAGTCCTGAAGGCAAATTTTCCCCTAAATCGCTATTTCCTCAAGCTATGCAGGCTAGCTGGTACAGAAGGCAGCTGCTGGCTCCCTGGGGGGCTCCAGCCCGAGGTACAAGCCCAGACTGACTTGCGGGGGAAATAAAGGCTCCTGTAGCCTGGGCAGCAGCAGGGTGCTGGCCTGCAACTCGCTCTCCTCCCTCCCCTCTGTGGTGAGAGGGAAGGTGGGACCACGCAGAGACCACACCTAAATTCCCCTTCCTCTGCAACCCTCCCTTTCCTCACCTCGCTCCCGGACACGGGCCAGGACATCGAGCCAGCTGGGTCCTGCAGCAGAGCTTACCACTGTGCTTGCCCTCCCTTTCCTTTTGTTTTTTCCTCTCCTCCTGTCACTGCCACCCCAGAGGAAGAGAGGGAGAGTCCTTCGCTCGCACGCTCCTCTTTGCACTAACCCACTTGAGCGATTCCTCTCCTGATGTCTTTGAGAAACTCTCCAGTGCTCTGACTGAGCCTGTGGAAGCTGTCCACAGTCTCCTGTGGATTACAACAGCTGGATGAGAAGATAAAGGCTCTTCTCTTCTCTTTCCTTTCTCATTCCTTCCTTTTAAAAAAAAAGCCGGAGCGGTTCGCAGACAGTGGACATGATGCTGGTGCGAGTCCTGCACAGCCTCCTGCTCCTCTGCCTGGTTGAGGAGAGCATCAGCAAGGTCAGAAGATACTACATCGGTGCAGTGGAAACCACCTGGGACTACACGCACAGCGACCTGCTCTCTGTGCTGCAAGCGCCTGCGGGGTAAAGCTCTTTCTATTGCAATTCCAGCACCGTGCTATGGGTGTTCTCCCACCCTGGCATGCACAGTACTGTGAGCTTGGGTCCACGCAGGCAATTGCGGGGGGGCAACCTAGCAGGGTGGGTGCACTGAGCTGCTACTACAGCTGGGAATGGGTGTTTCAGTGCAATTGGGAGTCACTAAGTGCAACTCCTGATAATCCACAGGTGGAATAAATCTGCAGAGAGATACACAGACCTGCTCTGCACTGCTTTATCTTAATGCCTGTGACCCTTTAAAGTCTGTGCCTGGAGCCAAGACCTGGTTCTCCAGCCTGTGCTTTCTCTTCTGCTCCGCATCCTGGGAGCTTTGGGGAGATGCGAGGGAAGATGGGGTCCTGTGCCTCCTACCTGGGGGCTGCAGAGGAAGGTTGGCTGTGCCCCCCTGACATAACTCAGAGCAGCAAAGGCTCTCCACTCTGTCTGCCCCTGGTAAAACCCAGATTTAGTTATTTTTATCTTTGTGTACATTACATTGCTGGGGCTGAAAGTTTTCCTTTAGGGAATGAAAATATTTTTTAGTGTTTGGGCAAAGAATAGTGTTTGTACACAGTGACAAGAGGGAGGAAGGCATGGTGGTTTTGCCCAAATACTTTGGAGTAGGAAGGAAAAGTGGCAGTTGCATTGCTCAGGCATCAGACGGTGTTGTCTGGAGACACAGCTGCCTTGGACACATATAGCTGTGAATGGGCTGTTCTGAGCTCAGCATGGGGAGCAGAGCTGGATGGCTACCTCCCCTGTGGATCAAACCATACCCCTTCCCTCTACCCCGCTACCACATCCCCTTCCCCAGGCTCTGTACTGGGGTGATATCAGCCCACAACCCCATCTCAGACCCACACTGGCTTGAGCAGTGAGAAGCTGTGGTCAGGCACTGGAAACCAGGCTCCAGTGATGATCCAGGTCAGCCTGACTAGCTGCCGTAGTCACTGTACCAGAGGTATGTTGTTTTTTTCCCCCTTTGGTTACTTCATCCAGCACCCCCCGTTTTACTAATGCCCCCCCGCCCTGCTTTTACTAACATTGTACTCAGATCCATTAGGCTACGGTGGAGGTGAGGTCACTCACGCTGTTAGTTCAACCCTGTGGCTTTCCATTTTCGCACTGGCTTTAATGACGCGCTCGCGCGCTGTTTCTGATCCAGGAGTGACTCGGGGACCTGGGTCTGCCCTGGGGACGAGTGGGGCATCAGTAGGCAGTCTATGGTCACTTGTCCTTCTCTAAAATGGGGAAAGATAACTTTGGCTTTCTCAGAGGGACTTGGTGGCGTGCTCCACCCCAGAGAGGCAAGGCACGCCTGGGCAGTGTGACTACTGGGGGAGCCGTGGTAGGAACCGGGGCTTGCTCGGTGTGGCTGTTGCCAGCTGGATGACGGTGCCTTTTCCCTGGCTCTGCAGCCTCAGCCCAGTTCTCCCCGTGAGGGCACAGGAAAACAGCCAGGCTGGGAAGAAGGGGAACGCAGGAGCGAGCCAGGAGAGTGTGGCAGGAGCAGAGCTGCTGCCGGAGCTGGGGTGCCTCCGAGCTGCGCGTGGGGTGTCTTCTGCTCCACCCATTCTCCCTCGTGGTACCAGCATCTTATGGCAGCCCCCAAGGGTGCACCTCCAAACAGGACCTCCAAAACCCCTGTATGTATCCAGTGGTTTCTCTGGCACATTTGTGGAAAGCTCTGCCAAATGAATGGGCTACGGCACACCAGGCTAGATCTGCTTACGCCTTCCCCATGATTTCAGTTTCTCTTCCTCCCAAACACAACCCTACCCTGCAACGGCCCCAGGGATCTCAGCTCCGGCTCGGAGCTGGTGGCCACGTAGCAGCAGCCCGTGTTTGAGTGCTCTGACAGCGCAGGGTGTTTACCTTGGCTGTCTCCCAGCTCTGAGAGATGAACAGATTGTGTGGCTAACAATGCTTATCAAAGGTGCCAGGAACTTATCTCCCTGCCTTGGCTTCAGCCACCCTTGGAGTAGGAAGTCCATAGGGACCCCAAGTGCAGAGGACTGGCCAGAAGCACTTGGATCAGATGTCCCTGCGCCAAACTCTGCCTCCTCGTCCCCTGCAAAGGCGTGAGGCTCTACCGTGCCAGCTGGGACCCGGCGCTGAGTCCTAGTGTCACCAAGCCTTCTCCCAGCCATGCCCCCACATGCCAGCAAAATCCCCCTAGCTCCAGAGGATTTCTGCCTTGTTTACCACAGAATTAGCAGGACCAGACCCCCATATCTCAGGGATGTATTTTCAAAGCTGGGCTTTCTGTGAGTTAGAGATTAAGGCACAGTTTCCCAACAGTGGACAGCCCAGTGCCAGCAACCCCGCGGCACTGCCACCTCCCAGCGTAGCGTCACCCTGGAGAGCAAAGCTTGGTCTGGACCCTACTGCCATTGAGCCAGGAATGATAACAGCTCATGAGCAAAGTCAGTTGAATGCAGTGGCCCTGCTCAGTGCGGCTGTGTCTGCTGTGGGCTTCCTGCCAGCCTGAACGCAGGGTTATAGCCGTGGTGGGAAAGGCAGGAGCTGGGCACGCGTGGGGTTTTCATGGGTGCCCGTCCTGCTCTGCCTCCGGGGAGGGTGAACCCCGCTCTCCCCACAGCATCCTCCAGCTGCAGGTGGCTTCCAGCCGGTGGCATGGGGGTGAGTGTGCGTCACCCTTTCCTAAATTTGAGTCACTCTGGCTCCTTCCTCTTCCTCTTGAGGTAGGGTCGCAAAAGGTTGCTGCTTGAATGAAGGCTTAGTCAGAGGCAGAGAGCAATCCTCTCTGCTTCTTCAGAGGGAAGAAAATACCACCTGGCTTTTGCTCCAAACAAAACAAGGCTGGAAGCAGTCTGTCTGGTTACTGGAAATGGTCTCAGTCCCGGGGCTGATAAGACAGCCTCTAAAATCCCTGGAGAAATTTATGGCTTTGTTATCCTGATAAACGTGCTGGATTCCTTCTGGAAAATGAATTTGTTAAGCCTCTTACAGATAGAAAGAGGCCAGCGGAGATAAGTGGGATGTGAAATACGTTCAGGGCTCCTTTATCCTCCTGCTGCAAGGAGTAGTTTTTTAGGGGCTGGCTGTAAATCCCGGTTTGGTCAGAAAAGAAATGAATGTGGGGACGTTGCTCAGACCGCAGAACAAACTGCCGCGACCTGCCATGCAGCCTGACAGTGTCTTTCCCGGGGGGAGCTGGGGAGGATGCTTGAGGTTATACTTGATGTGATGTGTCTGCCACACCTGAAGATGCTGGCGATGGGGTGGGGGTGGCTATAGGGCAGAGGCCATTGGGAACTGCCATTGAAGCACTCCCAGTGCCCCGGGTCTCTGCTGACGGGGAAGCACGACGCCAGGCAAGGCATGAGGCAGGAGGCTGGCAGTGATGCCTGCAGCTGTGCCCACTCCTGGCTGCAGCTGGGTATGGCGCTGTACCTCCTGCCTTTGTGTCTTCTTCCATCGTGACTAACACTGTGACATTAATTACTGCTACATTGTCATCCGTGAGCTGAGCAAAATGTTTCCAAACACACCTGGGGGTTGTCAGGAAACCCAAAGGAAAGGGTGAGCAATCCCCAGGGCTGGCACAGCACAAACAAGCTGGCGGGGAGGGGAGGAAGAGGATGGCTGCTGCCCATCCGTGGACAGGGCTGTGCAATCAGCCTTGGCTTTTCCTTCCTCCTGCAGCATGTCAGGTCGCCCAGACCCATGGCCCCCCATGCCTGGTGTCCCTCCCCGGTACAGGAAGGCCGTGTTTGTGGAGTACCCCAATGCCTCGTTTGCGCAGCCCAAGCCCAAGCCAGCATGGATGGGTAAGAAGCACCCGCAGCGCGGTGAGCCCTAGTTCTCCTTGACAGTGGCCAAACTCATCCTGGGTGGTACTGGCAGCTCCTCAGCCAGGAATGGGAAAGCACCTGGGTAGAGTCCCAGTGTGGCAGAGCTGCTGGGGATGCAGGGAGCCTTGCTGGTGCCAGAGCAGTTGATGCTACCATGCTACGTGAGGGACAACTGCTAATTGTGCAGGTGGAAAGCCCAGTCCCTTTGGGGCCCATGGCTGGGTGTGAGCTGCCTGACCCCAGGTGCCTGACCCCGTTGTCTTCCCCCACCCTTCAGGTCTCCTGGGCCCCACCATCCGAGCAGAAGTCTATGACACGGTGGTCATCACGTTTAAGAACCTGGCCTCCCGCCCGTACAACCTCCATGCCATCGGGGTGTCCTACTGGAAGGCGTCGGAGGGTGAGTCGGGCAATAGCCAGGTGCTGCAAGCCCTTGCTGCCTGCCTGCCAGGAGGGAGGGCATCCCTCCTTGACCCTGCTATTCACGTCCTTCTACGAGGACACATGGTCCCAGAGATAGCTTAGCCTGCGGGAACAACAAGACCATGCCCAGCCCAGAAATGAGCTGAGATGAGCAAACAGCCCAGAGCAAACCTGTATCAGTTATAGAGGTAATACATAGGTTAAACCTGAGGTTGGATACTTCGGGCCAGGAAGACTGTGCCCTCCAGTGTCAGGGCAGGTGGTGGGTGCACAGCCCAACAAGCGAGTCTTCGGCACAGCTCTGCTTACTGCCCTGAGATCATCACTGGTGGGAGTCGGGCTGGCCCCAGGGGCTGCAGTGGAGAGGGGCTGGAGTGGAGAGAGACTGTGTTCTGGGTTGGGGGAAGAGGCATTTCTGTAGCCACGGTGTGTTGGGGATGAACCTTCAGTGACATCTGGCGGTTCCTTTGGTTTTAGGTGCAGGGTATGAGGATGAGACCAGCGAGCCAGAGAATGAGGGTGACAGGGTGGATCCGGGGAAGACACACACATACATCTGGGAAATCCAGCAAAACCAGGGCCCGACAGATGGCGACTCACCATGCCTGACCCACTCCTACTCCTCCAACACCGACAGCGTGAAGGATATCAACTCCGGTTTGATCGGAGCCCTGCTTGTGTGCCGACCTGGTAAGGACAGCATAGGATGGGGACAGGTCACATGCAATCATGAACCGAAAAGCAGAAAAATCAAAGACACCTTCCAGAGGCTGAACATGGCAGTGGAGTCAGTAAGCTGTGGTCAACAACAGCACTTTTGGGGTTTGGCCCTTTCCTCAAAGAGTCCCTTCCAGTGCAAGAGCCAAACACACTTTGGATTTCCCTGCTGGAGAGAAATCAGTTGCTTCCTTCCTTTGCAAGCTTTCAGACCACAGATGAAATCTTCCACCTTGTATCTAAATGTTTGTCTTTCCTTCAGAGATTAACCAAGCTGTGATCATTCACTGTCAGCCAGGATGCTTTGTCAAACAGGGTTTTGTCGGAAGAACTAGAGGGAAGTTTGTATCAGCAAGGGTTAAGGATCAGGCAGGAGAGAGAGGCAGGACTCCTGGGGCACTGCCTGGTGCACAGTACCTGTGCCTGCTCTTCTTCTTTCGGTAAAGATGGAGGTGATGAAATCCTGACTATTAATACTTGCTGGGTGCAAGGCATCAAGAAGTGTACCGGGGGTGGGATTGGTCACCCTTGGTTGAGCCATCTCCTGGAGGCAGTTGTCCAGACCCCTCTGTAGTCACTGGAGAGGAATGGGCACGAGTCACCTCCTCCCAGGGCACTGTCTGCAGGCTCCAGAGACTCACCAGGAACAGTTTCTCCACTGACAAACGAAGTCTAGACAATGAGTGCAGATGATGGTGCTGATGAGGGGGCTAGATAAAAATGGGCTCTTCCAGGTGACTAAGTGGATCCTGAGAGCCTGCGAGGGGAAGGCAGCACAAACTGACCTTTCGATGCCTTCTGAGGGCAGCTGCCTCCCAACCATGGGCTTTTGGGGACAGCAAGGCTGGAAACAGGGCTATGCCAGTCGTGACAAAAGCAATCTACAGCCTGGCCTTGATTTACCAGTCCTTGGAGGGCACAAAGGGAATTCCCTAGGGAGCTGGGCATGGTGCTTGCTGACCTTTAAAGAGATCCATTCCATGGCATCTTGCAGGGACCATGGCGAGTGACGGGAATGAGGATGCGCAGCAAGAGTTTGTGATGCTGTTCGCAGTGTTTGATGAAGGTAACTACCCTATTGACTGATGTTGGACCCTGAATTCAGCCTGGTCTGGGACGCATGCTTTGGTCATGATGTGAGTGCAGCTGCTCAGCTCCCACGCTGCCTCCCAAGGGTTTGAGCCTTGTACAGCCCCCCCAACCAATGTGCTCCTGGTGCAGTACTGCCACTCCTTCTGTGCCCTCAGGAGCAGGGAGCTTGCAGCTGTGCCAGCTTTCCCATCCCGTGCCTGGCCTTTTTCCCATCAGACAGGCTAAAGCTGAGGGGGAGTAATGCCCTGTCACGTGCAGTGGTCACCACACACTCATGCAGAGCTGTAGGCAGGTCTGCTGTGGATTTCCAACAGGCACCACACATCTGACCTCCCTGGATTTTGGCTTTCATACTATTTCACCCCAGTGGGAAGGTTTCCTTTTTCTTTGAAATGCTCTCAGGTGAAAGCTGACTGCATCCTCCTCTCTCCACAGGGAAAAGCTGGTACTCTGAACCTGGCTCCCTGCCAGCTCCTCAGCCCCTGCCTAACAACAGGACAGAGCTGCACACCATCAATGGTTACATCAATGGCTCGCTGCCTGGTGAGTACCGGTGTGCCGGGGACAGGGATGGAGGGCATCGGAGGTGCTAGGAACAGGGGTGTAGCCAGGTCGTTAAACTCAAAGTAGCTTGTGAAAGGATGTGAGGAGGGACATCAAGAGGAGTTTCCAGGTGATGGATCTGTTAGACTGTGTTCACCCCAAAGGGACTATTAAATCTCAACTCCTTGACCTGCCTTGCCCATTTACAGTGGGGCAGGACCTGTTTCCAGCTGTCTGTGTTGTCAAGTGCAGCTGACCTCCTCGGAGGTCTCCAGGAATAGTGCTGGTAGCAAAGAGTTTCATCTCTTGTAGCCCTGTGAATGAGGCTGGAGGTAGCATTGAGGGGAAAATTCAGCCCTCACTAGCCTGGCTCTGACAACACACCTCTGTAGGATTTGGGGAACAGAATCATAGAATCATTTAGGTGAAAAGACCCTTAAGATCGAGTCCAACCATAAACCTAACACTGCCAAGTCCACCACTAAACTATATTCCTAAGCGCCACATCTACACGTCTTTTAAATACCTCCAGGGATGGTGAATTAATCGCTTCCCTGGGCAGCCTGTTCCAATGCTTGACAACCCTTTTGGTGAAGAAATTTTTCCTAATATCCAATTTAAACCTCCCCTGGCACAACTTGAGGCCATTTCCTCTTATCCTATCACTTGCTACTTGGGAGAAGAAACCGACACCCATCTAGCTACAACATCCTTCCAGGTAGTTGTAGAGAGTGATAAGGTCTCCCCTTAGCCTCCTTTTCTCCAGAAAAGCAAAAGAAAAGGCCATCTGTGGTCTCAGTGAAGACAAAAGTTGGCAATTTCTGATGTTCTTCTGGGACAAGGTCCAGAGCTGCCTGAGAGTGAAGAATCTCCAAGGCAAACCGGGAAACACTGTCAGGAGAGTCATTACCATTAGCAACCTTGGTGAACCACCCCCTGAAACCTCCCACCTGGGTCTGGCCATTCTCCAATAAAAGGCAAAAACAAAACTTCCCTCAATTCCCTGTCCTGATGGATCCATGGAGCTTAATCACTGAGTAGACCTCACGGTCAGCTGCTGTGTCTGCACAGTGGGTTTTCCCTCGAGAAGGTATCCACATCTGCCCAGCAACCCCGTCTGACTGCAGGACTTGGCCTGAAAGGTCTCTGATGGAGAGGTGGCAATGGAGAGCTGAGGGCTTTGGAACGGAGCCTCCACCCCATTTCCCCCCAGGCTCTTGGGATCTGTTCCAGTGACCTATCGCACTCAGTGCCAAAAATAAGTGCTTGACACTGTGTTTGACTTTGTTTGGCTTCAGCTTCCAGGAACTTGTTCTTGTTATTCACTTCCCTGCTAGAGCCCTTCAGCACACACTAATTTCTCCCCAGGAAAATATTTTTACAATGCAGTCAAGTCCTCTCCCATTTCCTAAGCACACCAAGCTCTTTGAGTCTCTCCAAGGAAGGAATTTTCTCCAGCCTTCAAATAATCCTGGTGACTTCTCTCTGCCCTTTTTGGGGTATTTCAACTACTGCTGAGGACATGCTGGAGCCCTGCCCCAGATGCAATATTTTAGTATCAGGCTTGCCAGTGTTGTGATCAGACAAATGAATCCCCTTTCTAGTTCCCAATTCCCCTATTTATAGAGTCAAGGAGCACATCTACCTCTTTTTTGCCACTGCATCCCGCTGTGAGCTCCCATTAGCATGCCTCCCAAAACCCTTGCCAAAGTCCTCCACTCTGTAAATCTAGTCTTATCTCAGGGGGATGATGTGGCCTGTGTGTCTGTTTTGCTCAGAAAGTTCATATTCACATGCGACTTCTCTAGCTTGGTGGAGCCGCCACCTTGAGGGGCAGGGAACCCTACTCAGCATGTGTCAGGCTCTGAGTGCATGACACCGAGAGTGGGGACAAGGGATAGACACAGTGCTGACTCCTGGGTGCTTTCCTTCTTTCCTGGCAGGTCTCACACTGTGCCTCAAGAAGCAGGTCCACTGGCATGTGATCGGGTTGGGCACTGGGCCAGAAGTCCACTCCATCTTCTTTGAAGCCCACACATTCCTGGTGAGAAGCCACCGTCTCAGCAGCCTAGAAATCTCCCCTGCCACGTATCTCACAGCCCAGACCATGCCAGGAACAGCTGGCTGGTTTCGGATGTTCTGCCAGATACAGTCCCATCAGCAAGGTAACCTTACTCTGCAAGAGCTCGGGGGAAAAGAAGTTCAGGGGATGGCCCGGGCTAGGGTTCTATGCAGTGCTGCAGCTCCAAGCCCCCTCCTGCTCCATAGTGTTACATCCACATGCAATCTGGCCGATGACCAGGATGGCATAGGTTGACCTATGTGATGGCCCATTTGATGGGGACAGTAGTGGAGAGGACATCGCCCAAGCAAAGCCTGGGGGAGTGCACGCCTGTGCTGGCATGTCAATGTGACCCTTTCTGCCTGGCTTGTCTGAACCCAGCTGGCATGGAGGCCATTGTGAAGGTGGAGGAGTGTCTAGAGGAGCGCCTGATGAAGATGGGGAAGCTGTCAGACAAGCCAGAGGACATGGATTACCCTGAAGATGATGAGGAAACTTATCATGTGATCCAAGTGCGCTCTTTTGCCAAAGAAAATCCTGTGACCTGGACTCACTACATTGCAGCTGAGGAAATGGACTGGGACTATGCCCCTGTGAAGCCAGTGTCTCTGGACAGGTGAGAGTAGGCATGTGTGCCCATGAGGCTGCCCCTCGAGGCAGCCCTGCCAGCTCTTCCCCTTTTCCCCAGAAATTTATTTTCCTTCTGCCCAACCTGGACAATTTTGTTCTTCCTTATTAACGCTAACAGTATGGATGCAGGACAAGGATGGTCTTGGGGAGGCCATGGGAAGGCAGGACGTGGCTTTGCTCCATTTTACCAAATGCCCCACAGAGGCATTTGTCTCTGGGGCATTTGTCTCTCTGTTGCCCAGGTCTCCGGGGTCAGCCCCTTCTGAGCAGGCAGCAACACCTGGTGATCCTTCTCACCCTCCAGCCCGGAGGCCCTGCAGACCAGGACATGTACCTGCAGCCCCAGAGTGTGGGTCTCCTTGCCCTGTCTGGAAGGACCTGCTGTAGATGGCAGAGGCAATTAGCCCCTGCTGCTGCCCCACTTTTTGGAGGGAGAGGTGATGCAAGTGCGATATCTCAGCAGAAGTACCGTAGTCAGCACTGCATGGCAATGACACTTGTCACCAGTCCTGATGTCACTCTGCTGACACAGGCTGTGTGGGCTGGGGCTGGCTTTGTAGTGAGGTCACCAGGTTGTGCCCTAGATGGGGATCCCAGCCAGCAGCTGCTGGAGCAAGGTATGTGGGGCAGAAATCTCTACCTGCAGCCCCTCGCAGGGTAAGCCAGAGGAGGTGTCCTCTCCAGCTTAGGGCAGGCCTTGCTCCTGGGAAGGAGCTGGGATGATCAAGAAAAGGCAGCTGCTCTGTTGCCTTATGCCCACATACTGAGGGTGTTCCCTAGCACAGGACCACCTGCCATGCTCTCAGCTCTCACAGTCACCACTTCCCTCCAAGACAGGGCAGCGTCAGCCCAAGGCTGCTACTGTGCAACCTAGTTGAAGCTTTCTCCATTAAAGAAGCACTGAATCACTTGAAACTTTATTCCCAGGATGCATATTGTGATTGCAGGAATGGGTGTCCCCACTGTGCACTGGTAGTCCCCAGGCACCTGTGTAGGTCCTTGGATAATGGAAGGTCTTGCTCTGGTTCTGACAGCGTCCCACATGTGGCCGTTTGCTCTTTCTCTGCCTTGCCTGCAGAAACATCACAAGCCTGTTCCTGGAGGCTGGCCCTCAGCGGATCGGTTCAAAGTATAAGAAAGTGATGTTTGTGGAGTACGAGGATGCAACCTTCAAGAGGCGCAAGGTGTCAGATCAACTGGACAAGGGAATTCTGGGGCCTGTCATTAAGGGGGAGGTTGGAGATCAGTTTAAGGTAAGAGAGAGATTGCTTTCCACAAAGAGGGACTGGAAGGGGAAACTTCAAAGTTTGATGCTGTTCCTCCTAATAGCTCTTGGTTTTGGCTAAGGTCTGACATTAGTCCTTGAGGTGTTCTATCATAGAATCATAGAATCATAGAATCGTTTAGGTTGGAAAAGACCTTTAAGATCACTGAGTCCAACCGTAAACCTAATGCTGCCAAAACCACCACTAAACCATGTCCCTAAGCACCACTTCTACACGTCTTTTAAATACCTCTAGGCATGGTGACTCAACCACTTCCCTGGGCAGCCTGTTCCAATGCTTGACAACCCTTTTGGTGAAGAAATTTTTCCTAATATCCAAAACTTCCCCTCGTGCATCTTGAGGCCGTTTCCTCTTGTCCTATCGCTTGTTACTTGGGAGAAGAGACCAACACGCACCTTGCTACAACCTCCTTTCAGGTAGTTGTAGAGAGCGATAAGGTCTCCCCTGAGCCTCCTTTTCTCCAGGCTAAACAACCCCCGTTCCCTCAGCTGCTCCTCGTAAGACTTGTTCTCCAGACCATTCACCAGCTTCGTTGCCCTTCTTTGACATGCTCCAGCACCTCAATGTCTTTCTTGTAGTGAGGGGCCCAAAACTAAAATTGGTTGTTTGGTAAATGTCCAAAGTCATGTTTGGTAATGTCCAAAGTTCACCAGAAAGGCAGGTGTTACTGAAAGCTAAAGCTAAATACTCTCGGTGAGATCAGCAAAGATACACAGGATATGGCCCAGTCCCCTTGATTTGACGTCATTGCAGGCATCTTAAGAATTGTGTGAATTAATCAGTCCTCTTGATTTGACGTCATTGCAGGCATCTTAAGAATTGTGTGATTAATTCACATGGCATCCAGCACCTTCCTCCAAGGCAGGAGTGTCCTGTCATCCTCCACTCTTCTCCATCTGTGTGCTCTTACCATACAGTATTGGGGACTGTTGCTTGTATCTCCCCCAGTGCCTCTACTGACCACTTGACTTGTTTGCTGCTAGGAGGAATGGGATGGTTTCCAGGAGCTTCACATTTCTGCTCCCTGCCTGGGGTTTCCTGTGCAGTTGAGGGCATGGAGCTGAAGGTAACGCCTGTGGCAAAACCCCGACAGCTATTTAGAGAAATAAATTAAGGGCTTCATGCAGTGAAGTGGAGAGCACTTTGAAGCTGTTGGCTGCTGTGCATACTTAGTGTCTTGGTCCTCTGAGGCCTCCTGGATTGACAGACCTCTTCTGTCTCATATGCAAAGTGAGACTAAAGACAGCAGCTTTGCCTTTAATAAATCTGATATTTTCATGCCCTCCCTAAAATGGGCACCTCCTGGAAAGATGGACAGTGTAGACTGGTAGAGAAATAAACAGTCATTTCTTCTGTTCTGACTCCTACTTTGAGTTCCCAGACACGTCTGGGTTCCTCCCTGATGGACACTGGCAGGTAGCCGATCCCAGAGTGCTGCTGCCCAGCGTTTCCCTCCCCTGCGAGGACGCTGAGGGCAGGCTCGAGGGCTTACAATGTTCAGAAAGCATTAAACATTCCTGCGGGCTGTCCTCATTTCAGATCGTGTTCAGGAACCTGGCAAGCCGACCGTACAACATCTACCCTCATGGTCTTACCAGCGTAAGGCCATACCACACCATGAAGCACTCTCAAGGTAAGGCAGGCCATGAGAATTTGGGACATGACTTGGCCACAGCCATTGTTCTGGGCCAGGAGAGCTTCCTGCAGCCTGTGGTAAGACTGGTTGTCCAACACATCCAGCCAAGCACCTGAGCCCTGCAATCCCAGAGATTATGATGATTCTTGGTTCATGTCCGCCCTGGTGCCATGTAACCCTGTCTTTAAGGAAGGCTTGGATGATGGCTGGTAGAAGGGGTATTGTCAACCAAGCAGCCCGGACCATGTTGTTTGGTCCATCCTGGAGGCCTCCACTTTCTCATGAGGCAGGAACCACCCTGGTGATCCTACCTGTGTTTGCCAGTTTGCTTACAGTCCTCATTCCCTGGGCTCCCTCCTACCCTGCTTTAATGTGGGGGGTTCGTTATGATTCAGACTCTCCCTCTCACAGCTTTGCAGTTTTTGCTCTGGGGTTGTTGAGTTACCAGATCCCTTTCCCAGAACTGCTTTCATTCCCTGCCGGCATGCTCCCAGGGTCACGACTTGTGCAAGGACATCCCACATCCCACCAGGGCAAAATTGTGCCCCATCCCTCTCCCCTCCTCCTCTCTGCCCTTTTGGGTGTATCACAATGACGGGAGCAATTGCAGAGGCTGGAGAAAAGCTATTCTGCTGCAGCAGAGGTGGCAGAACCAGGATGGCAGTCATTAAGGAGTTCAGCAAACTAGGTCAGCTTTGTGACCTGTTACTATCTAAATTAAGGTTTTCCTTCAGGAGAGTCAAAAGGGCAAAGTGGCCCATTGGCTGGCAGGACTAAAGGAGCCAAGCCACACAAGGGAGCTGGGAGCCCTGTCCCTGCCCCTCTGTCAACATCCCCCAGCCAGACATAGCTCACCAGCTTTGCCAGAGATTCAACTCTGTGAAAGCGGGCCAGTCGTGGTCCTGGAGCCACAGGGATAATGCTTTTTAGGGGAGTATAAATAGAGCTATTCCTACCCTGACTGACACATAAGCTTTGTAAACCATGCTCTTAACAGTGGCTCAGCTAGGCACTTGGAGAAAGGTCTTTTCCTAAAGCTACGTCAGTCCAAGATCC